>NC_060123.1:352946843-353246843 GCF_021461395.2 Schistocerca americana
ATCTTAATTATTGCGTCACAGAACTCGGCCGAGTGTGTGCAAGGTGTAAGGAGTAATCTTGAGAGATATAGACAGTAAGATTTTCGATGCCACGCTGATTTCCGCTGTCGTAGTGGAAATGTTGTAGTCAGTCATCACGAAAATTGAGGACATTGATATATGGGGATTGTGGTACACCTCACAGTTGCGGCAGGAAATTACGTACTATACAACAGAAATAGCTGCAATGCCTTCTGTGCTTGGTACACTTATTCCGTTCACACCTCCTCAGTTTTTCTCACGAAACTGAGTGGAACCTGATCCAGAGCATCCGATCACAGGAATGTTGTGGATGTTCATCGGAATGTGAGCTCATTAGCGACTATAATCCTGAGGCTGCCACTCAGGCTGCAGTAAACCGATATGAGCCTAGGCTACCAAATGACAATGTATGATTACACAGAAGTTAACAGTGGGGAATAAAAGCAATTTTTAATCCTCACATGAAGCTTTTCCAGGTGGCAATTATTGCTGAAGTCGAAGAAGAAAAATATAACTTAGTGCAGCCTATAAACGTCAACACATTGGCAGTGAAATGCAATTTAGCGCTGGAGTTACAGCTCGCAGGCGGCTGCTACGTCATATCTTTGGCTGCCAAGTCTACAGTTTCCCACAGACTCCCTGTGTTGGTTTTTCAGAGCTCTTGACGAATGTTACTACCTGTAAGTTGTTTCTCTCAACTTTCGTAGGGCAGTTGTCTTTCAGCACGGTACCATACACATCGATTTGGTATCCAGGACAATTGTCCGTGTGTACTGCAGATAACATGGAGTAATTCCTAAGGAGACAGTGAAGCACCAGTGCTATGGACATAATACTAACTTGAAGAGAGTACGTTAGGTGATGGGGAGTATGGGGCAGACGGGGTTATGGGGAAACATTACATTAAGTAGCAAAGACTTGTTCCTGTATTTCTAGGTAGGAGGTCAGGTTTTCTCCTGTTCCTCTAGCGTTCGGCTAACTAACTGTTTCTGGATCCCGTAGTAGCTATTTCACTAATGTTTCCCATTTTCAGTATTTCTTTTAATAGTTTTTCATTTTACTTTACCTGCCCACTTAACTTTTAAGTGTTCCAGTTTCCTCGGCTCCATATTTACGGCGTATGGTCTGTGTTTCATTTCAGTTACGCGTTATATTCCAGACAAACACCTGGGGGAACTTGTTCCTCAGCTATGCGTGAATATGCATTAACCGTGCATTATAGAAGAAAGGTAACTTCAACCATGACCAATCAGTTTTTAATACCTTCCCTAATACACACATTCTGTGTAGGTTTGCTTTCTAGATACATGCATTCCTTCGTTTATTGCACTTCTGCGTCGTCCACTATTTTTATATTAAGCTAGTCGTTGTTCTTCTTTCCCTTACTCTTCGTCATCATCGTCTTTTGTTTGTTCAGCCTCAAGCCGTATCCCGTGTTAGGTACACTATATGACCAAAAGTCCTATGTAAAGAGGAAATGACTAGTAGTTGCTACGAAAGACCGGCACGCTCTTATTTGTGGTGGCAGGGAGTGCTTTGTCGTCAGAAAAGAAGCAGTAACAGTAGAACCAGTTGATCAGCAGAGCTGAATGACATCGAATGTGGAGTTGTCCCTGTCACCTAAGCAACTGAGTTACCAGAAACACTTCAAACATCCTGCAGTTACCCAGGTCGATTCCTCATTATATGATTGTGAAGCAGAAACCCGGAGAAACCTCCACAGTTAAACCAAATCCTGGAAGACCTCATGTACTGACGGCCGGAGACCGTCGCCTGTTGCAAAGAGCGGTTTTAAAAAATCGTCTGAAATCAGTGGAAGGAATCGCTCTTCAGTTCTAAAGTCCTATCAGCAATCCATCTAGCGCAATGATTATGCAGTAGTTTCGGCCACTACCAGTCTGGAAACCCGTATTCTTTTGTCAAGATGCAGACCGAGTACCTGTGTGGCATCGCTACATACAATAAAACATTACTCAAGATTATTCCATTTATTACAAGTCTCTGCAGTGTCTTTTGCGACGGATGGTGTCTACGTAATCCGGAAAGGAATCTGCTGAATCCGACAGCGGACTATCAACTGCGAGAGCGCTGCAACAGATCGGAGTGGAAGTGTAGCAGACGGTGGTGGGAGAGCTTGCCGCTCACTCTCGGGGTAGGCATACCGCGTCGGTAGCCCTGGTTGGAGATGGCGGTGACCGCGAAGATGTGTTTCATTTAGGTCGGAATGGTGTGTACTCAGTTCCTCCCAGATCAGTGACCCTCAGGAGTACGGCGACGTTGGATGCCGTTTTATGCTGAATGGTGTATCTGGCTACCCAGTACAACAGGCTGTCAGACTCGTGCGTCGTTGGCGTTTTACAGCAGCTTCTACCGTCATCCAGAGCCGTATTGGTAGGCCCCCGGACTACCCATCAACGATGGACCAGTGTGTGATTTCAGTAATGGGTGATGGTCGTCATTAGCCGCAGCTCTCTCGACTTTTCTTACTAGTTTCTCGTTTGACAGTGTGCAGGGATTTAAAATGAATGGGATGCATTGGGCATCAGGTTCTCGTATGCCATATCTATCTCTAATCAGTGCTAAGCTACGCTTGAGATGGTTTAAAGAGCAAGGCCACTGGACACTGGATAGCTGAAAACGAGTAATTTGGAGTGTTGACTCACACTGTACCCTGTGGCAATCCGATGAAAGGATTTCAGTTTAGCGAATGACAGTAGAACGCTACCAGCCAGCACATGTAAACTCCAGAGGTGAAGTATGGCTGACTTGAAGTTACAACAGTAAGATTGTTTTTGTAGTTGCTCTTAAGAAAACTTTAAATGTGAAAGTGTAAGATCACATTTTGCATCACAGTATATGCATATTGAGAAAGAGTTCGAAGTCGACGGCTGTATCAGCATGACATTGCACCCGTCATACAGCAGCATAGGTCAGGGTGTCGCTTGTGGGCAGTAACATTTTGAAATATACTGGCCTGCTCAGGGTTCTAGCCAGAACCCTATGAAACACCTTGGGAAGTGAACTAGAAAGTCGACTTCGCACCAGACTCGAAAGTCCACCATCGCTACCTACTCTGATAACAGCCCTTGAGGAATAATGGTGTACCAACCATGCACGGGGGTTCATACGCTTCATTGAAAATGTCCCCAACAGAGTTCAAGCTGTCAGAAAGGCGAAAGACGTTTACAACCAATATTAATGTCCCGTAATACGTGCGCGGATGCGTTTGATCAGATAGTTTATGTTGCCTATTCCTTCCAAATTGTTCCAAGTCTACGTTTCATCCGGCCACGAGGGCTATGTCACCTGTGTACTTTACCACTGGTATCTTTTTCCTTGGAATCATTATTACTCCTCCAGGACTTCCTTTCACATCCTTTATTGCATCTATGACTAACACAATCCAGATAAATTGTGAAAAGCTAGTACCCTGCTTTACATTGTTCTTAAAATGAACTTGCATTTCTTGGCATTCAACTTTTATTACCTTCTTGCGGTTTCTTAGATCTACATTTACATTTATACTTAACAGGCCACTTCATGGTTTTTGGGGGAGTGTGCTTTCGATATCACTATCGTTTCATCCCATTTCAGTTCCATCCGAGAATGGAGAGTGAGCTCCGTATGAGCTCTAAGTTCTCTGATTTTCTCTTCTTTGACCACGCCGCGCTCCTACTAATACTATGTGGAAAGGGTTCTAGACCGACAAAGAACGCTGAAGGTCAGGACTATCATCGTTTTGTTAGCCACTACTTTCGTTGATCTTACAATGTCTCAGCCTCGAATCAGCTCACCCTACAACTGTTTATATGTGGAGATTTCATTTTCCGTCGTTTGGGAGAGTTACATACTCCTAGGTAAAATAACGTCGCTACTGTTTCAGTGACTTTTAAAATAAAGTAACTAAAGAGTGCTCGACCACTTCGCCTTGCAGTCACTTAATCAACTTCGTCCGTCTGCAGACATCACTTACTTTCGCTAGTGCACTGGAGTTGTACCCTTCCCACTGAAAACAGTATCGTCCGCTAATAGCGTTACAGATATTTCGACGTTATTGACTAGCATACGATGCTGAGATCTATACATATATTTTCAGAAATTTCTTTCTCAAATGAAAACCTGTATTTGGTACTAAACAACTTCTTTAGGACAGGAACGTCTTCTTTGCCTGTACTAGTCTGCATTTTATGTCCTGCTTGCTTCGACCGTCTTGGATTATTTTGCTTCCAAGGTAGTACAATTCCTTAACTTCGTCTACATCGTCATCACCACTTTTTATGTTAAGCCTCTCGCTATTATCACTTCGACGGACTATCATTGCTTTCATCTTTCGTCAGTTTATTCTCAGTCCGTAATCTATATTCTACTGCCTCAGTTTATAGAATCGTGTAAGTCTATGTGATAAATTATTGACTAAAATTTTATATTGTATTTTAGATTAAATTGTGGGAAAATTTGTTTCATAAACCCAGACGTCTTTGCATTTACTTAGTTCGGAGCTTTTGTATAAATTATCATCACAACGTTACCTTTATAAACTTCTTCACCTTTAGGATAGACTAACCATATTTTTCGACGTAACTAATCGAAATAAATAGAAAGTGTGCTACTGTGTACCTCAAATTTAGCACAGGTAATGAGCGCCAATATTTTCTCCGAGTTAGAACTATCCTTTCATTAGCTACGGAATGAAAGTTCACCTTTTGGTTCGACTACTGGAAAACTGACTCTTCTCCTCAAATGTCCGATACTTCCAGTATGGGAGAGTGAGAAAACCTGTTCTTAACGTTATGTGCCTGCCCTTGAGTGTGTTCTGGCGGTGTGACGAAGAAAGAGAAAGCCGGTGCCAGCGGAACGCCGCTTTGATGTCGTATACAAGATTGTAAATGGAGAACCAGTTCCCCTCTACTCCGCCCGTCAGCAGTCAATCTTGAAATTACGCAATCAGTTAGTTTCGCTAGATTATTGGGCAGTTAGAGACATTTCGATACAAACTTCATATGTCGGTAGCAACGCACGTAAGAAGCAGGGAAACTAGTAGAACAGATATTCGTGATATTAATCTGCTACAAATTAGTTATTTAAAGTATACAGCATGTGGCACATTTAATGCTCTTCGGACGTGACTGACTCGAACTACACTGATTTACAAGAAAAATGAAGTATCCGGAAGGGGAGAGGGGGATGGAATGGAACTTCACGGATTGAGATGATATGTGATGTTATTTCCCAGATTACAAAATCGGGTGAAATTTACCAATGTGCCCACTTATCACTCTGACATCGCACATCCTCTGATCCGAATTCATGCGCTGGTCCGATTGAAAAGGGTGTCATAAAACCACTGTATCCTCTTCTGAGGTAAGATACTGCAATTGTTCTTTGGTATCCTAGATACTCTTACTGTGTTAGAGTTGACGTCCGAGCTGGTACAAGTGTTTTATTGGGGTCAGGTCTTTGGATCTTGCTGGCCACGGGAGAACCCTAACATTATGCAGACAGTTGATAGAGACATGCGCTATACGTCTACGAGCATTGGCCTTCTGAGAGATAGCCTCCACGATACAGCCGCATGCGAAGTTACACATCAGGACGTACCGCTGGTCGTCAGAGTCCCCTCAGTCAGTACCATCCGTGACCTGGAACCTCTCCACACGTCACCACCTTAATCGCCGACGATAATCATCTGGTGTAGTAAGGCATCGCAACACTCTGCTGAAGACTAGGCGATGTCATTCAAGAGCAGTCAATGCTTCTCAGATACTGGACCACTCCAGACGCAGCCGTCTATGTCGTGGTGTTAATGGTAGCCTATTCATATAGCCCAGTCACCACTGGAATCCGAACAGTAGTGGATGATGACACAGAATGTTGCAGGGAAATCCATTACTTGTTTTTGGATGGCAGGAGCAGACATGAAGAGGTTGTAATTTGTCTGGAGTACAGTGCTGCGATCCACCCTTCGATGGTCAGAGATAGTGGACCAGAGACTTGACGACGAGTATTCCTGCCTTACTCCGCCCGGTTAGCCGTGCGGTCTGATGCTCTACTTTCCGGACGGGAAGGCATGCCGGTCCCCGGCACGAATCCGCCCGACGTATTTGTGTCGAAGTCCGGTTTGCCGACCAGTCCGTGGATGGTTTTTAAGGCGGTTTTCCGTCTGCCTCAGCGAATGCGGGCTGGGTCACCTTATTCTGCCTCAGTTACATTATGTTGGCGATTGCTGCACGAGCACTTTATCCACCTACGCCTACACCATAATTACTCTACCACGCAAACATTGGGGCTACACTCGTCTGATGTGAGACGTTCCCAGGGAGGTGCACTGGGGGCCGAACCGCACTATAACCCTGGGTTCGGTGTGGGGCTGCAGTGTGGTGAGTGGACTGCTGTAGCCTGTTGTTGGGTTGTTAAACACTGAGGACTACGGCGGGGACGAAGCCTCTCCGTCGTTTATAGGTCCCCAGCTCCATTCCGTACATTACAGTCCCTGCCCTCGCGTTGCCAGGCAATCTAACGTCAGGCCAGTGTCACTTCCGAACGCCACAGATTCGACGAGCCACTTTACGGTGCTGATAAGGCTGTCTCACAGGTGTGCCTGGTATTTCCATGTCCTTCACAATTATCACTCAAAATATGACGCTGTACGTGCCCCTTATTTGTCGTGGAGGGCCTGGAAACAAAAGAGGAAGTATGTAAACTAATGCATTCTGGTGACCGTTGTACGTGTCACAGAGATTCAGAACTCTAATCGTTAACATATCCGTTGATAGCATATACGTAAACGAAGTTACACTGAATCCGACTGTGTCTTCTGGGCACTTTCATTTCAAGAACTGTCATACTACTGTATATTAAAAATACTGACAAAATACGATTCATAACTGGAATTAAAGTATACAGCACAAAGACATTTTTGTGTTTCGTAAAAGCGGTGAAAAATTTCAGAAACTTTTCAGAATAACTGTCTAGTCATCACAGAAAATGTGTTGTGACAAGCCAAAGAAATATGAAGATATTAAGGAGCAGCGGAAATGAGATTAGCGACAAAACCTTACATCAGATTTCGGGACTACGAAGTTGACGATCTGGAGGAATTCTTATATCTTCTAAGGACATTAACACATGACGGCCGGACCAATGAGAACAAAAAAGGAACCGACTAGCATTGGCAATAGCGTCCGTCTAGATACAACCTCATTGTACTGAACAGAGCTCTTAATCTGAGAAATAAGTCTTACAAAAGTATCTGGACAGCAATAGTTGGATATTAATTCGTGGTTTGTCGGCCCATCCTCTTTAGGGTGACTTGAATTCTGCTGGGGACACTTTCAATGTAATGTCTGAATGTCTGCGGAGGAATGGTAGCACGTTTTCCCTCTAGAGCCGAAACCAGAGAAGAGAGTGATGTTGGACGTTGAGCTGTGGAATGAAGTCGACGCCTAACTCATCCCAAAGGTGCTCTATAGAGCTCATTTTAGGCCTCACGGCAGGCAGGCAGTTACCAAATGTTGATCTCCCAATACTATTGCCTCACAGATAATGCTGAATGAAAGGATGCATTGTCATGCTGATAAAGACAAGCAACGTCCTCGCATCGTTTCTCTACTTCATGCAGTACACTACGTTGTAAATCGTATTCATAACCTTATGCATTTAGCGTTATCGTAAGCAAAATGAGATGACCAAACCCTAACCTGGGCAAACACCCCTTACCGTAACACCACGTCCTTCGTATGTCAATGTTGGCACTACCATGATGGCAGTTATTGTTCTGCATTCATTTGTCAAACCCAGGCCCTTCCATAGAATTTACACAGGGTGAAGGGAGATTCACTATCCCAAATTACTCGTTTCCAGTCATCCACTGCCCAGTGCCGTTATTCTTTCCATCATTTAATATCTCCCTTAGCTTTGACTATAGATATGAGTGCGGTATGTGAAACCGCTTGACGATTGTACTCCGTCATTTTATGTCCCTACGCGCTGTCAGTGTCATAGCTGGACTACAGGTACCACTTTCGAACATACGAGTTCTTCGTTATGCTGATATCATGAGATTTTTTTACAGCCCTGCTACACAGTGCTTAGTATTCCCTGTCTGTTATTACGTGATGTCTGCGTGGTCTTGATTTAGTTGTGTTTGTTCCTTTGCATTTCCACTTCGCAATGACACCACCGACAGTCGACAGGACCACTTTAGAACAGTTGAAATGTCGCTGGTGAAATGACTAGTCCAGGTCTGAAGTCAGTGTGCTCTCCTGGTAGAGCCATTCTCCTATTACTGTTTTCCTGCTGAAAACGCCTCCATATATACTAGTGCGTCTGCCTATCGTGACATATGATCAACACCGCATTACATGGGGGTGTACGGATGCTTTTGATCGGATACTTTATATCCAGAGTGCAGCACTACATAAAAACAAATCCTGAACGGCAGAGAATGATAAAAGAAGAGAACAAAGCGTTGGCCATGTGGAGCTACTGAATAGTACTGAGAATTAAGAAGATTTATAAGTTAACAAATTTATCAGCCCTATGGTGAATATACAGCAAAGACTAAAGAAAGAAAGGAAGAATGATATGGCCTGTTTAAATGAATGTGGGAGTAACTTCCATGGAACGAGACAGAGATTTAAGGCAAAATTTTGTAGAGATATAATGTTACTGGATTATGTCGAACAAGTAATTAAGGCCGTTGGATGTTACATCTAGTCTGAGATTGATAGAAGTGGCTGCTTTCCTGTAAGCAGCTGACGTCGAGTGCAGGACTATCGTCCCAAAACCAATGGTGTTCCTCTGGTCTGGAGTGCAGTAGTTGGCTCAAGAAAGAGACATGAGACTAACACGATTCGGTAACAATTGTAGGAAGCCGGTTACTAGGTGAAGCGTGCATCGTCCTTCTTACCCTCCGTGGCTCAGTATTCATTTGCCGGGTATGAGCTTGGTGACCTCCGGTTCCTGAGTCTCGGAGTGATAAGTGCTGCCAGTCCTCTTCTACCGTAAATTCTGGACGTGCTTTAGCAACCATCATGTGGGTCCCATGGAATGGGGATCTCGGTTTAACCGCCCAGATCCTGAGAATCGTAAGTACACTCCTTGAAATGGAAAAAAGAACACATTGACACCGGTGTGTCAGACCCACCATACTTGCTCCGGACACTGCGAGAGGGCTGTACAAGCAATGATCACACGCACGGCACAGCGGACACACCAGGAACCGCTGTGTTGGCCGTCGAATGGCGCTAGCTGCGCAGCATTTGTGCACCGCCGCCGTCAGTGTCAGCCAGTTTGCCGTGGCATACGGAGCTCCATCGCAGTCTTTAACACTGGTAGCATGCCGCGACAGCGTGGACGTGAACCGTATGTGCAGTTGACGGACTTTGAGCGAGGGCGTATAGTGGGCATGCGGGAGGCCGGGTGGACGTACCGCCGAATTGCTCAACACGTGGGGCGTGAGGTCTCCACAGTACATCGATGTTGTCGCCAGTGGTCGGCGGAAGGTGCACGTGCCCGTCGACCTGGGACCGGACCGCAGCGACGCACGGATGCACGCCAAGACCGTAGGATCCTACGCAGTGCCGTAGGGGAACGCACCGCCACTTCCCAGCAAATTAGGGACACTGTTGCTCCTGGGGTATCGGCGAGGACCATTCGCAACCGTCTCCATGAAGCTGGGCTACGGTCCCGCACACCGTTAGGCAGTCTTCCGCTCACGCCCCAACATCGTGCAGCCCGCCTCCAGTGGTGTCGCGACAGGCGTGAATGGAGGGACGAATGGAGACGTGTCGTCTTCAGCGATGAGAGTCGCTTCTGCCTTGGT
The DNA here is from genome assembly GCF_021461395.2 of Schistocerca americana. Taxonomy (NCBI): domain Eukaryota; kingdom Metazoa; phylum Arthropoda; class Insecta; order Orthoptera; family Acrididae; genus Schistocerca; species Schistocerca americana. The sequence continues at coordinate 352,956,688 of NC_060123.1, forward strand.
GCCAATGATGGTCGTATGCGTGTTTGGCGCCGTGCAGGTGAGCGCCACAATCAGGACTGCATACGACCGAGGCACACAGGGCCAACACCCGGCATCATGGTGTGGGGAGCGATCTCCAACTCTGGCCGTACACCACTGGTGATCGTCGAGGGGACACTGAATAGTGCACGGTACATCCAAACCGTCATCGAACCCATCGTTCTACCATTCCTAGACCGGCAAGGGAACTTGCTGTTCCAACAGGACAATGCACGTCCGCATGTATCCCGTGCCACCCAACGTGCTCTAGAAGGTGTAAGTCAACTACCCTGGCCAGCAAGATCTCCGGATCTGTCCCCCATTGAGCATGTTTTGGACTGGATGAAGCGTCGTCTCACGCAGTCTGCACGTCCAGCACGAACGCTGGTCCAACTGAGGCGCCAGGTGGAAATGGCATGGCAAGCCGTTCCACAGGACTACATCCAGCATCTCTACGATCGTCTCCATGGGAGAATAGCAGCCTGCATTGCTGCGAAAGGTGGATATACACTGTACTAGTGCCGACATTGTGCATGCTCTGTTGCCTGTGTCTATGTGCCTTTGGTTCTGTCAGTGTGATCATGTGATGTATCTAACCCCAGGAATGTGTCAATAAAGTGTCCCCTTCCTGGGACAATGAATTCACACGGTGTTCTTATTTCAATTCCTTCCTATTGCAGAACTACTGTTAGCGGGGGGGGGGGGGGGGGGGGGGGGGGGAAGCCGCAACTCATTTGTATAAGACTGGCTGAGGCATATGTGGCTCTGTCTAAATTGCCCCTTATTTTGCCAGCTGCTCTTAATACCAAGATGGACCCCTTGAAATTTCCTCTCCCAGCGAAATGGATGGACCGCTGGTAGGTACTAACATCCAGTCGCTCAAGAGGACTCATTTGACGGGTCCTCCCGGTTGTGGGTTTGTTCTGGTTAGTTCAACAAATAGAGACAGGACGCATGTGAAAGCCAGACTGTGTTATTTGTGAAAGAATGGAGGGAATCTCTGTGAAAGTTTCGGCCATTTACATTCAGAAGGGTTTAGTGAGCTTAGCAGATGCGTTAAAATCTGTCAAGCAGCTGTGTGATGGGACGCATTTGGTCGAAACGTCTCGCTCCCAACAAGGGAGAAACCTGCAAAAAGCTAAAGCCATTGAAACTGAACTACACAATACAGCAAATGTATTCTGATTTGCAGCGATCTGGTGGACATTCCCAAAGACGAGGTGAAAGATGAGTAGGGTCAAGGAGGTATACTCGACATGCAAAATAGCAGGAATGGGGTGAATGCGGATCTGCTAAAATTCGACTACTCTATCCTTACTCTCAAGAGCTGAAATTTCCCAGAGCACGTGGAGGTGGGTTTGGTTGGTTGGCTGATTCGAGGGAGGGGACCAAACAGCGATGTCATCGATCGCATCGGATTGGGGAGGATGGGGAAGGAAGTTTGCAATAGCCTTTCAAAGGAAACATTCTGGCATTTGCCTGAATCGATTTAGGGAAATCACAGGAAACCTAAATCAGTATGGCCGACATGCGTTTGAACCGTTGTTCAGTATGCAACCACTGCGCCTCCGCTCTCTGTAAGGAAGGTTTTCTTCGTTAAAGTATGCGGTAGTATGTCCCCAAACCAATATGCTCCTTTAAATGCCAGCGCTGGGAACACCACTTTAAGAGGTAAGGGAGGAGCCACTTGTGGCTTATATGTTTATGGTACCTAAGAAGGCGTCGATTATTCAACTCCCATGAAGTGCGTTCAATGCTACTGGGACCACCCTCTCCCGAGTAGAGGCTGCAGCATATATCTTGAAGGGCAGAAGATGCCAGAGTTTAAAACTATGGAGCGCATCTCGTATGTTAAGGCTAAGAAAATGTATAAGACCATGGTGCCCCGATGATCGCTACATTTGTATCATCTCTTAAAAAGCCTGTTTATGAAATCGAAGCTACTACACAAACGGATGTTGCTAGTGTCAGCACAGTATGTGTGTTTGTGAATGCACTTCTGCTGCTGCAGTTATTTTGAACACCGTAACTCTCTCCAGAAGATAATAAAAGGCCGTGATTGCTCTCAAGATTCAGCCTGGTCCACTGTCTAGCACTGCCACTGCTCTGCCGGCCTAAAATTCAAAAGCAATGCGCCACTCGCTGACAGAGACGGGAAGCAATCAGTCCAATGATGTCGACCTCATTTTACTCGACGCCATTCAAAGATCGAATTCTGAACTGACGGACCTTAATATTGGTGGTGGGGGAGGGGGGGGGGGCACTCATCTCAAAAATGAGTCTCCTCCCATTGTGGCCTCTCATTCCTGTCGCAAAGAGAGGGTGAGAAAGTGACCGCCGGCCGGTGTGGCCGTGCGGTTCTAAGCGCGTCAGTTTGGAACCACGTGACCGCTACTGTCGCCGGTTCGAATCCTGCCTCGGGCATGGATATGAGTGATGTCCTTAGGTTAGTTAGTTTTAAGTAGTTCTAAGTTCTAGGGGACTCATGACCTCAGTAGTTAAGTCCCATAGTGCTCAGAGCCATTTGAACCATTTGAGAAAGTGACCGCCATGATAAGATTTTCATACTACAGAGGAGAATTAATGGGTTCAGGACACATGTAGAGGAACTGAAACTCCTAGCAAAGGAATGCCTTCGCTGCTTGTGTTGACAGGAACTGCATTTTAAAGCGTCTTATGCCCCTGTACTATGAAACTGTACCCTCCATCCCAAGGATGAGCTGATTAGGAGTATCGCTGATGGAGGTTGTGCTGTTTGTTAATAACATGCGCCACTCTTCTGCTCTCCCCTTGGCTACTGAGCTGCAAGTAGTTTCAGTTTAATTTCACGTGTATTAGATGTTCATTGTTTGATGTGATAGATTCTGAGGCTCTCTCAGATATTAAAGAACAACATCCCAGGCCATTTATCCAACTGGGTAACTTCAGTGCACGTCATGTATTGTGGTACTCGACATCTACTTGCCCTCGTTGTCGGGTTTTACAGATCCTCATGACGTCTCATGAGCTGTGTACTGTCAACACTCTCACTCATTTCTATATTGCTACTGGGCTACCCTCAGCTATCAAACTCTCTTTCTGCTTTGAAGCCTGCGCGGATTCTGCACACTGGGAAATTACGGTGATCTTCATTCCAGTAGCCAGGAAGTCACTGATGATCATTCCAGTGACCGCATCTCACTCTGGATTCACCTCCTTGACAGAGACCTCCATAAAACGGCGCAGCCACGATGGATGGTCAGTAAAGCCAACTGGATGTTATTCAGAAACCTGGGTGTGTTTGAACGTCCTGACAGCATCCTGGAGTGGATTGAACGTGAGTGACCCACCATGTCACTGAAGTCTCCAATCATCTTCAGAAGCAACCTATCCACTGGTGGACTGATGATTGCCGTTGAGCACTACGGGTCAAGCGTGCGGCTCTGCAATGGTTTAAATGCCGCACTTCAGTGGAAAACATAGCAGCCTTTCAAATCGTAAGAGCTAAGTTTCAACGTGTAATCAAGGAATGGAGGAAAAGGTCGTGGCAATCGTTCCTGGACTCGATCAACCTTTCCATTTGTTCTTCTACAGAAGAATCGGAAGCCATCACGATCTTTCCAGTTAATAGGGTCGTTACCAATCGCAACAGTCCTGTAGTGACTGCGTCATCAAAGAGCGACATCGCTCAGACGATGCCGAAGTATTCTTTAATGACAACTGCTAAAACCAGCTGGGACCCGGCGTTCCTCCCCTACCATGCGGCTTCAGAGAGGAGCAAGGTGGACTCCAGGTCCAACATTTCTGAGTCTCATAACTGCCCCTTAGCCACATGAGATCTGAATTCCACACAATCTGAGGCTCTTGTAACTACACCCAGTCACGGCCAGATCCAGTGCAGCATGCTTAGCGGATTCAGGACAGCTGCGTCAAAGAAAATCCTCCTCGAATGTTTCAATTTGATATAGAATAAGGCTACTTTTTTACCTCGTGGATATCGGCCATTTTGGTACCTCTCCTCAAACCAGGTAAGGCACCTCAATACTTTACCTACTCGTCCACCATATTAAAGTAATCCCACCACTTTCTTTGTTTTCAGCTCTCATCGTCTTCAGCATCTTCCATGTCATGCTTGCTCTTTCGTCAGTAAAGTTTTCTTCTATATCCGCTTTAACTTTATCACGTGCATAATTTGTTGATTTAGTCCTTTGTTTCGTATGTATTACGTTGTTTTTTCAAGCCGAGTTCTCAGCCATCTGCTATACGCTTCCTTTATCATCTTCATCGATTTGTCTACTTACTCACTCCCCCGTCAATTCCTCATATAATATCCCAAACTTGTTATCTCTCCCAGAGATTAAAATTTTATCTCAAGTATCATTGGCTTAACTAATAAATACCTGTTCTCTACAGTGTCATCCTCGATATATGATGCCATGACAGCCAGTCTAAGCTGATGGGGTAAGTATATTGAATATTAGTGAAAACTTAACATATTATATTGGACCTCCGAAGACCCTTCATCTACTACTTCTTTCCGTTCAAAGGAAAAGTAAATTCTTGAAATTAGTAGTTAATGGTCTGATACACATTCGAGACCCCATTAAATCTCTCACGCCATTTACAACAAACTTGTCTTCTGCCCTATTATCACATAGTCAATTATTAATCTTAGCTTACTTTGAGCAGAGGATCAAGTATATGAAAAGACGAGGGCTAATACAAATCGTTGGGTAATGTAGGATATTTAACTTAATCGATAAAAGGAGAAAATATATAAAGGCAAACTGAGACTGTCGGTAAGTGCCAAGTGGCTAATCAAGAATGCCTAGAGGACAAATGTAACGATGTAGAAGCTTATATCACTTGGGGTAAGGTAGATACTGCCTTCAGCAAACGTAAAGAGATCTTTGGAGAAAAAAGAACCACCTGTATGAATATCAACAGCTGAGATGGAAAACCAGTCCTATGCAAAGAAGGGAGAGCAGAAAGGTTCAAGGAGTATATAGAGGGTCTATACAATGGAGGAGAGTGCATTATGCAGGGAAGATAATCTGCAGTGGCATTCTGTTGCCTTCCGCAGTTCTGGAGGCCGCCCCTAACATGAGGGTACCGACACCATTTGCAGCCGCACGCTCCGGGTCAGACGCTGCATGAGAAATATAGCTTGGAAAATGAAAGACCCCCAGCCCTCGAAACCTAATAGCTTCAGCGTCGGAAAAGAACAAGAGTTGGCCGAGGGTGGCCAGGTAGGAAAGATAAAAGTGAGGAGCCTGGCATAAGTAAGTGGAACCAATGCCAGGACCCAGCTCGGGACACCATGGTCGCCAGCCACGTATCATTAGGTGTGACTCCCTGAGGACAATGTGACAATGTGGTTTGGGACAAGCTGGTGACTATAATGAGGGAAAAGAGAGAGGACTGGCAATACCAGAAGACTTGTAAACTCATTATATCTTAATCAAAAAGTCTCAGTTAAAGTGAGAGGAGAAAGTACAAACTGAATCGGACTAGAAACAGGAGTACGACAAGGATGCTGTCAATCACCTACTCTTTTCAACCTCTACTTGGAAAATATGATTGACCAATGCTCATTAGATGAAAAAGGCGTAGAAATTGGAGGAAGAAGAGTAGGGTGTTTGAGGTTTGCTGATTACATGGTCCTACTAGCCACAGGGGAAAAAGAACTACCGAATTTGGTGGACACCATTGAAAATAACGGAAGAAATATAGACTGAAAGTTAACACAAATAAAACAAAAGTATTGGCACTAGGAGGAAATAAGGAAATAAAAATAATGCTGAATGGAGAAATACTAGAACAGGTGCAAAATTTTAAATATCTTGGAAGCGGGATAGACACCGACTGGAAGTGCACCACAGAAATTAAAACAAAGATAGCAATGGGAAAAGAGGCGTTTTATAAGAAAAGGAGAATTTTCTGCAGCGGTCTGGATAGAGAATTCAGGAAGAGACTCATAGAATGTCTTGTATCGAGTTTTCTTCTATATGGCGCTGAAACATGCACTATAAGAAAGAAAGACAGAGAAAGGCTGGAGGCTTGTGAGATCTGGACATGGCGGAGGATGGAAAGAATAAGTTGGATGGACAAAGTAAAAAATGAAGAGCTACTGAGAAGAGTGGGAGAGAAAAGACAGTTACTAGATGTAATAAAAAGAAGAAAAAGAAATTGGATTGGGCATTTATTAAGAAAGAAAGAAAAACAGTTTCAGAAGGTTGTGTAGAAGGGAAAAGGAAGCGATGAAGGAAGAGATTCCAGATACAGGATGACATGATGGGCGGTACAACATACAGCAGCCTTAAGAAGGAAGCAATGGATCGCAGAAAATGGAGAGACAAAGGACCTGCTAATACAGAAGATAACTGATGATGATGATGATATAAGGGAGACGCACTGGAGGGCAATATTATGGAAATGGAAGAGAACGTAGAGGAAAATGAGAAGGGAGATGTAGTACTGGGTGAAGAATTTGACCTAAGTCGAAACAAGTCCCCGAGAGTAGATTACATTCCATTAGAGTTATTGATAGCCTTGGGAGAGCCAGCGATGACAAAACTCTTCCATCTGGGGAGCACGTTGTAAGAAACAGACGAAAAACCCTCACAATTCAAGAAGAATATAACAATTCCAACCCCAAAAAGAGCAGGTGATGACAGGTAAGAAAATTTAAGAAGTCACGGCTGCAAAATACTAACACAATTCATTTACAGAAGAATGGAAAAATTCGTAGAATCCGACCACGGAGAAGATCAGTTTGGATTCTGGAGAAATGTGGGAGCATGTGAGGCAATACTGACCCTACGACTTATCTTAGATGATAGGTTAAGAAAAGACAAACCTACGTTTACAGCATCTGTAGACTCAGAGAAAGCTTTTGACAATGTTGACAGGAATACTCTCTTTAAAATTCTAAGGGTCGCGGAGGTAAAATACAGGAATCAAAGGGCTATTTACAATTTGTACAGAAACCGGAGGGCAGTTATAAGAGTCGAGGGGCACGAAAGGCCACCAGTATTTGAGAAGGGAGTGAGACAGGGCTTTAGCCCATCCCCAATGTTATTTGATCTGTATGTTGACCAAGCAGTAATGGAAACAAAAGACAAATTTGAAACAGCGATTAAAGTTCAAGGAGAAGAAATAAAAACATTGAGGTTTGCTGATGATATTTTAATTCTATCAGAGACAGCAAAGGATCTGGAAGAGCAGTTAACGGTAGGGACAGTTTCTTCAAAGGAGGATATGAGATGAAAATCAACAAAAGCAAAACGACGACAATGGAATGTAGCCGAATTAAATCAGGTGATGCTGAGGGAGTCAGATGAGACAAAGTTGAGGGTGAGTTTTGTTATTTGGGGAGCAAAATAACTGATGATGGTCGAAGTAGAGAGGATATAAAATGAAGACTGGCTCTGGCAAGGAAAGCTTTTCTGAAGAAGAGAAATTTGTTAACATCAAGTACAGGAAGTCTTTTCTGAAAGTATTTATATGGAGTGTAGCCATGTACGGAAGTGCGATAAATAGTTCAGACAAGAAGAGAATAGAGGCCTTTGAAATGTGGTGCTACAGAATAATGCTGAAGATCAGATGGGTAGATCACGTAACTAATGAGGAGATACTGAATAGAATTGGGAAGAAGAGAAATTTCTGGTACATCCTGACCAAAAGAAGGGATGCGTTGGTAGGACACATTCTGGGACATCAATAGATCACCAATTTAGTACTGGAGGGAAGCGTGTGGGACAAAATTCGTAGAAGGAGACCAAGAGAGTAATACAGTAAGCAGATTCAGAGGAATGTAGGTTGCAGTAGTAATTCAGAGATGAAGAGGCCTTCATATGAAAGAGTAGCATGGGGAGCTGCATCAAACCTGTCTTCGGACCGAGGACCACGACAACAACTTACTATTTAGTGGCCCTCACGTATATTAATGTACTGAATTAAGTTTGAAGCATCCATTAATTAATTCAAAGTATTATGATCGTACCAATCTATTCCAATTGGCACATTGTCGCCATACTGACCACCAGTGAGGCCATTAGTTCTCGACCCAGTCCGTGCATTCACATGCCCATTATTTAAAACATCTCTTACAATACGTATCTCCTCTAGCATTCCCGTCAGTCACACATAACCGTTTTTTCCCTTTTCCTCCATCTTGGCGTCGTCAGTCAGCGCCCAGAAGTTATGAGAACGACTGAGTGGCTTGAATACGTCATTTGTACCCACAGAGTCGTTTCACCAGTCTGACTCCGGATTTCTATACACGCCTCTTAATACTATAATTCGTTATATCTTTGTTTCATAAACATATCGTTGCCGGCCGCGGTGGCCGTGCGGTTCTAGGTGCTGCAGTCCGGAACCGCAGGACTGCTACGGTGGCAGGTTCGAATCCTGCCTCGGGCATGGATGTGTGTGATGTCCTTAGGTTAATTAGGTTTAAGTAGTTCTAGGTTCTAGGGGACTGATGACCTAAGATGTTAAGTCCCATAGTGCTAAGAGCCATTTTTTTAAACATATCGTTAGAAATTACATTACCTTCTTCTATCACCTCATGCACTTATCAAGAGTGAAAACGTAACGACCAAGAAAAATACGTGGGACTGAGATATCCATACAGTATGAGATTAAATACGAGGGCTATTCCCATGTTATTGTCTGATCGGTCACAAAATGTAAACCACAGTGAAATTGAAAAGTGTTTTATTTAAAAGAGTTAGCTGCATGTTAGTTTCTATTATTCGTTTCTATTCCACATAGTATCCGTTCCGACTCCACTTCAATGTGATTTGACGTAGCGTTGTGCCAACTTTCCGATATCCTCGTCATTGAAGGCAGCGACCTGTAAGTTCCACCAAATCCTTACGTTGGTCAGCAGGCCTTTCTCTGTGCCAAAATGTTGTCATTATAGACAGCGATACATGTGAGCAGAAACGTAACAGTGATGGAACCAGGCTCAGGTTCGATGGTGATCAGAAACGTGACATCCAAACCGCTGCAGGAGCATCTTCACTGACACTGCAGTGTGCGCCCGAGAATTGTCATGAAGAAGGAAATTATGACAGTTACGTTATGTGGGGTAGCATGGAATCAAGCGAAATCTCTCAGCAAGCACTCATACTTGACGGGAGACACTGTCTTCCAGGTGCCCTCATGTGCTCACTTTGCGCTCAGAACTGAAAACAAAGATATGATGCAATCTACGGGTATAGGCCTACAAGAGACACTGTACAACTCACCTGTGGAAAACTTCATCTGATTATCATTGTGGTTTCCATTCTGTGACCGCTCGTGCTGTAGTAAGGTAATAGCCGTCGGTAACATATACATTATTATCAATAAAGGACAGTTGATAATCTGTTTGAAAATTCGTTAAGGTGTGAAAACATCACATGCGCCAGTTGTGACACAGGATCAAACGCAGTCTGGACATGTTTTCAGGTAAGCTCATTCAGTGGAACTAAATAAAGGTGCTATTCTAGTCAGACAGGCTTGTGGTAATTATATCCTTCTTTAAATTTACGGAGGCCGTAGTTCCTAGCGATCAAAAACCTGTAGTACAAGAAACATCGTTAGTGCCTGGTGAATTATTTGTCGACCGACTATATCAGTGGTCTACATTTTGAGCAAAAGTGTTAGAAAACGAAGTAGTTGTGACAATCATGTGTCAAAGAAAAGATACACATTCTCCGCCACATAGGGCTGTAAATTGTCCTGCTAGAGTTGTTTAATACTGTTAGGCTCTGAATATATATTAGGAGATCTGGTTGAGAATTGTATAAATACGGCTTCAGAAGGCAGATGTAAGACTTTCTAAAGTCCTGCTGTAGGCAAGTCAGCACGTCGTCTTGTATAGCTCCATATCTGCTGCAGCACTTGGCGGTGCGGAATAGCTGACTGACTTCCTGGACATAAGTTAAATTCTACATCTAATAAGCCGTTACACGTGGCAATTTGTCATATGCTACTCACAAGTGCACGATAACAGATTGCTGTCGCCACGGTAGAACATAATCCGTCTTTTCTTACAACTGTAGGATACACTCGAGAATATTCAGCCAAATAAAAACAATTTGCCATTCAGCACGTAAACAATGCTGTCTACTTGTCCATTTCAGTCATGGGTGTATGTGGTGTTTCCACAACGGATGTCTGGTCAGAGACATACTTATCTCCTGGATAGTACACGGTACTCTGAGGAATTGTTGGCTCATCCAAGTCCACTCTCATTGACTCCATCCAACACAGTCCATATTGTTACCTACCCTCTTAATTTCACTGGAATTTGCATGTGCCTGAGTTCAGCTTTACAAATTCATTTATACATGTGGAAACTAGGGGCACAATATCCTTAGCTTTGTCCTTGATGATCTCTTAGAGGTGGAAAACGAGTAGACAGCGTCTCCAGATTCGTAGTACCAACTCGGCTGATATTTTAGATAATGGATTTTTCTAAACAAATCAAGGTAAATTAAGGAAAGGCCGTTAGTTTAAGTAATATTCATGGTTTATTGTTGCTTCTGAGCCCACTTACTTATTATACACATTAAAACTCAAAAGTAGGTGCTAACATTGAGCAATACTTCGGCAAACGTTGAATTTACAAAGTGACTATTTCCCGTATAAGATTTGATATGCAAGTGCAGCTCAGTTTTTCGTTGCCAAACATGTCGCAGCATTACAAAGTCAGTACAGTTTTAACACATGAACTGTTTTATGAGAGTCACTGATAATCGTTTAAGTGTACAGTAAATAAAAAAAAGATGTTGGTAGCTTTAAGCTAATATCACTACTTCTGTGTATTATCTAGATACTTTTCCAACAGCCAAAATAGTTTAATCAGGGTGGATTTTGTTGATACTCAAACAACATTACAATGCGGTATTGCATTTTTTCTGAACATGATTTTTGAATTTTATAATATAATTTTAGTGTTTTGGAAATCCAATCGCAATGTTAGTATTAGATTTATGTGAATTAAATGTGTTTCTAAGTCGGATCTGGGACACAGTTTACTCAATTAATACTTGAGCTTTATCACAGCTCAAAAGTTTTCACATTATCCAAATGGCATTTTGTTTACTCGGTGCTTTACGATTTTCACTGACATGAATTATCGAATGGTATTAACGTTTCGTAAGTACATTCACTTTACATCTAATCATATATCAGATTATGTGTCAGTTCAACTGACTAATTAAAATGGGTGCCTTTTTATACACTAAGTGATCATTCCCCAAGAAAATCAAGTATTAGCCAGAAGTAAATTAATTCTGAAGATAATTTCATTTGGTTCATGGTGTGGGTTCCTGTAGTCATGTCCTAGTTCATGAACCACGGGCAACGTATGAGTGACCAAGTAAGTGGTCCCGACAGTCGGGATACCAGTTACTTTGGAATAAGGCTGGGCATCTCGGACATATTCTGAGTCGTGGTCACCTTTGTGCTCATACGGCAAAGACTACCAAATCTACCGGTTAGTCCCTCAGCCGTTAGGGGAAAACCCAATGGGACTCGGGGCAAGTATGGCTAGCAACCTGCTTCCCTGGTACTATAAATATGATGCTGGCAACAATCAGAGCAAAATGCCTCGGACCTTTGGAGGAGACGGAGTCCCACCTCTAACTGACAAACCAGGGACTCCTAAGATACGACTTGGCAAACAAATGGTAATGAGATGGGGATCTATTAATATCAATGGGGTCTGCTCTTGGAAGAAGGTAGAGCTGGCAGAGGCTGCAAGTAAGATGGGGCTGGACGTTTTAGCTGTTAGTGACATTAGGGGAAGGGGTGAGAAAGAAGAGGAACTGGGAGAATACAAGGTCTACTTGTCAGGAGTCAAAGCAGGAATAGCACAATGGGGTGTAGGGCTTTACATCAGGAAAGAAATGGAACCCAGCGTAGTTGCAATAAGGTATGTAAACGAACGACTGATGTGGATAGATTTGACTGTGTCTAGCAAGAAAATTAGGATTGTGTCAGTATATTCGCATTGTGAAGGGACTGATCCAGATAAGATGGATAGTTTGTATGAGGCACTCAGTGATGTAGTTGTTAGAGTAAAGGACAAGTACAGTGTTCTGCACATGGGTGATTTTAACGCCAGGATTGGAAATCGAACAGAAGGGTATGAAAAGGTTATGGGTAAATTTGGAGAGGATATGGAGGCCAACAGGAATGGGCAGCAGCTCTTGGATTTCTGTGCCAGTATGGGCTTAGTAATCACAAACTCCTTTTTTAAACATAAGAACATTCACCGGTATACTTGGGAAAGCAGGGGAATCAGATCTGTCATTGACTATACAATAACAGATCAGGAATTCAGGAAGGCTGTGAGGGACACACGTGTATTCAGGAGATTCTTTGATGACACTGATCATTATTTAATCTGCAGGGAAATTGGGATTGCGAGGCCGAAAGTGCAGGAGGTCAGGTCCATATGTAGGAGGATAAGAGTGGAGAAACTTCAGGATAAGGAAATCAGGCACAAGTACATAAAAGCGATCTCAGAAAGGTACCAGCTAGTTGAATGTAGTCAATTACAGTCATTTGAAAAGGAATGGACAAGGTACAGGGACACAGTACTAGAAGTGGCTAAAGAATGTCTTGGAACAGTAGTGTGTAAAAGTAGGAGGAAGCAAACAGCTTGGTGGAATGACACAGTCAAGGCAGCCTGTAAAAGGAAAAAGAAGGCGTATAAAAAATGGCTACAAACTAGAACTCAGGTAGACAGAGAAAGATATGTTGAAGAAAGAAACAAAGCCAAACAGATAATTGCAGCATCCAAGAAGAAATCTTGGGAAGACTTTGGAAACAGGTTGGAGACATTGGGCCAAGCTGCTGGAAAACCATTCTGGAGTGTAATTAGCAGTCTTCGAAAGGGAGGTGAGAAGGAAATGGCAAGTATTTTGGACAGGTCAGGAAAACTGCTGGTGAATCCTGTCGATGCCTTGGGCAGATGGAGGGAATATTTTGAAGAGTTGCTCAATGTAGGTGAAAATACGATCAGTAATGTTTCAGATTTCGAGGAAGAATGGGATAGGAATGATGATGGAAATAGGATCACGTTTGAGGAAGTGGAGAAAATGGTCAATAGATTGCAGTGCAATAAAGCAGCTGGGGTGGATGAAATTAAGTCGGAACTCATCAAGTACAGTGGAATATCAGGTCTTAAATGGCTACACAGGATAAATGAAATGGCCTGGGAGTCGGGACAGGTTCCATGAGACTGGACAAAAGCAGTAATCACATCAATCTTTATACATGGAAACAGAAAAGATTGTAACAACTACAGAGGTATCTCTTCAATCAGCGTTGTGGGTAAAATCTTCTCAGGTATTGTTGAAAGGAAAGTGCGAGTATTAGTTGAGGAGCAATTGGATGAAAATCAGTGTGGGTTTAGGCCTCATAGAGGTTGTCAGGACCAGATCTTTAGCTTACCACAAATAATGGAGAAGTGTTATGAGTGGAACAGGGAATTGTATCTATGCTTTATAGATCTAGAAAAGGCATATGACCGGGTTCCTAGGAGGAAGTTATTGTCTGTTCTACGAGATTATGGAATAGGAGGCAAACTTTTGCAAGCAATTAAAGGTCTTTACATGGATAGTCAGGCAGCAGTTAGAGTTGACGCTAAACTGAGTTCATGGTTCAGAGTAGTTTCAGGGGTAAGACAAGGCTGCAACCTGTCTCCACTGTTGTTCATATTATTTATGGATCATATGTTGAAAACAATAGACTGGCTGGGTGAGATTAAGATATGTGAACACAAAATAAGCAGTCTTGCATATGCGGATGACTTAGTTGTGATGGCAGATTCGATTGAAAATTTGCAGAGTAATATTTCAGAGCTAGATCAGAAATGTAAGGACTATGGTATGAAGATTAGCATCTCCAAAACGAAAGTAATGTCAGTGAGAAAGAAATATAAACGGATAGAGTGCCAAATAGGAGGAACAAAGTTAGAACAGGTGGACGGTTTCAAGTACTTAGGATGCATATTCTCACAGGATGGCAACATAGTGAAAGAACTGGAAGCGAGGTGTAGCAAGGCTTATGCAGTGAGCGCTCAGCTACGATCTACTCTTCTCTGCAAGAAGGAAGTCAGTACCAAGACTAAGTTATCTGTGCACCATTCAATCTTTCGACCAACTTTGTTGTATGGGAGCGAAAGCTGGGTGGATTCAGGCTACCTTATCAATAACGTTGAGTTTACGGATATGAAAGTAGCTAGGATGATTGCAGGCACTAGTAGATGGGAACAATGGCAGGAGGGTGTCCACAATGAGGAAATCAAAGTAAAACTGGGAATGAACTCTATAGATGTAGCAGTCAGGGCGAACAGGCTTAGATGGTGCGGTCATGTTACACGCATGGGAGAAGCAAGGTTACCCAAGAGACTCATGGGTTCAGCAGTTGAGGGTATGAGGAGTCGGGGCAGACCAAGGAGAAGGTACCTGGATTAGGTTAAGAATGATTTTGAAGTAATAGGTTTAACATCAGAAGAGGCACCAATGTTAGCACTGAATAGGGGATCATGGAGGAATTTTATAAGGGTGGCTATGCTCCAGACTGAACGCTGAAAGGCATAATCAGTCTTAAATGATGATGATGATGATGAAAATTTCTTTAGGTGTGTAGTTAGTAGCAAGCATGGTTGTAAAATCCATGTTCCATAAACCTTTTTTTTTCTAGCGATTCTGGAGAACATGATGTAATTAGTGATCAGAAATGTCGAAGATAGTAATTTACTGTGTATTTCTGAGCCTAAAGTTTTCATTTGCAGACATATGAGTTCAAAAAACAGTATTCTAATATACGATATAGGGCCTGTTTCGTTATATTACATTGCAGTCACGGTGTGGAGATGGCGGTCATTATGAAGCTGTAACCACATCCTGAGGTTCAGTACTTCTTCTTCTCGATGGTTCCACACGAACATCAACGGTTTCGACGCCCCCAGGGGTCCAGAAACTTCTAGCAGACCAATTTGTTGCTGTTACACTTTTCAACACGTCAATCTAGTCTGATTTCTCTCAGGACAATCTTTCTTCGTGAGATGTTTACAGGTTTCATTTGCTGTTTCTTAGTCCGTGCAGCTAAAAGCCTATTTCTCTTCTCCAATACCTAGAAATAAAACCAGTTTGGAGATCTCTTATCATATTTGTCGTGAAGACATCGAAACTCAGTTAGTTTGAGAAATAACACTGTCTCCGGTGAACAAGTCAGCTGTTTGATCATCCATATGAAAATTTTGCTACTTTAAATCAGTGTGAACACTTTCAAATTTTGTTGTGTGAGTAACATTCATTTCTTGGGTATTCTAATATATCTTTTCCTAGCACTTATGACTGAACATTTTAATCACGATTGATTCCTTTCATGTATCCTGACAGAGACGGCACGCATAGAAACAATGCTTCGTGTATTGGAATAATAACCACTGTTTATCGCCGAAAGCAATTTGTTTCCTATTTTATTAGTGTTAGTATTGCGAAACTAATACAGACACAAAATAAACACTGATAGCAATGGAGAGTATTTGTGGTTTGTGCGTATGCAGCAGGGACCTGTTATACATGAATCTCTATTTCTCCTTTTCCCCGAGCCACATCTAGCCCATCATTTCATACATTCATAGTGCATTAATCTACTTGCGTTCTCAGTGTTTCTTTGATCTTTCTCGATTTCGTGATTCCTCAGATATGATTTCGTTTGGTTTTGAAAATAATCGTCACACATTATTTGTCAAAGTGTGTTCAATCTCTTCGTTACGTATGAGCGCAGCTGTCTTTGAGAAAACTTTATGTATTTGCCATATTACTTATTCTTTACGGACGCGTTCATTAACCCCTGTGGCATGTTACCAGATTACGTGGTTGAATGATGTTTACTTAAATTCACTGTCCGTCAGTACTACGACTAAGTGAGTCATCGATGCTGTACTCAGTTATTCCTGCAGAGCATCAGCTCAGTGCCTGCCGTCCCTGTCCCGCCACATGACAGAGTCCAGGATTGCATTCCAATACATCAATCGTCACTGAAACGGTTATTTATATAAGAGATACACTAAAAATATTTTGTAAAGGCAAGGCGAAGACAACAATATTTGAAACTATTAACACTGAATTTAAGTAGTAAACCACTGAAACAGAGGCACCTGATGGATATAAATATCGCTGGCACTCACTGAGTAAACTCAAGAAGAAGAATGTATTATAGTTCAGCAAACAGTAGATACGATTTCCGCGATTACTTGGGTTATATATCACGATACGTATAATGAGCAGATGAAATGATTAGTCACCTGTAGTCAGAACTTACATATCGACAGAAATAAGAAAGGCAAATCGAGCAAAGAGTGTAATACTACTGTCGTAACCCGAAAATAACACACAGATTATTTACATCATGTTGGCTATGTCGTACTTGCCAGTTCGTGGAGAAGGTTTCCTAGTTGCCCTAACTTAATGAGCTAGAAAACAAATATTTGAGGAACAGCAAGAGACACGCTCTTTAATCTAGGTATGGGGATCTATGAAGTAAACGTTATTACTGTACAAGTACCAGTGAGATGGTGGCTCAGGGCTGTACATGGCTTCTGTAAATTTTTATACAACTTTTATTTCCTGAACGCAGAAAGTTGTCATATGCTACTGTTTCCGATGTCGTCAATCAAGCTGAGCCATAGTGTCGCCTATGATGAGATCGCTGCTGACTTCTCGTTAAACCAAGAGCTCTGTACCGTTGACGCGGTGTTGCCTGGGGACGGCCGCCGGCCCTCCTGTTGCAGGCTGTGGGTGGGTCCGCGCCTCTGCGTGCTGCTGGCCGACCCGGAGCACGCGCGCGCCGTGCTGAGCGGCGGGCCGCACGTCAACCGCGACGACTACATGATGGACGTGCTGCGGCCCTTCACCGGCGAGGGACTGCTCGTCTCCCGTGGAGACCTCTGGAGGCAGCGCCGCAGGTCAGCACCGGTACCGCTCTACAAGTGGCTAATATTGGCCAGTGACGTAGCAACAAGCCTAGCACTGGTGTCCAGTAATCTATATATTTATCCATAGTCTATGTCTTCACGAAATTCTTTCCACCGTTGTATCGCCTGATAGCTTGCCGCTCGGAGCAGCCACGCGGTCTACGGCGCCTTGTCACGGTTCACGCAGCTCCCCCAAGTCGGACGTTGGCGTCCCCCCTCGGCCATGGGTGTGTGTGTTGTCCTCAGCGTAAGTTAGCGTAAGTTAGATCAAGTAGTGGGTAAGCCTAGGGACCGATGACCTCAGCAGTTTTGTCCCACAGGAACTTATCACCAATTTCCAATTTACCAGGTAGCAAGTGAAAGGTGAGCGAGTCAAGATAAGGATGTTGGGGAAAAAGTTCAGCTAATATGCTAAAATCCTCTGCTTGGATCTACCTTCTAATTTCTCTATCTACTTCTACACCCACATCCACACTGTTACTTCCTGTAGGACTATCATTTCCGCTCTTTACTGTTCCATTAGAAAGATGTCAGGCAGGAGTAGCCGACCGAGACAGACACAGCAACAGGGAAGTAACCACTTTTGTAACATTTACGAGTCCTAACCAGGAGCTAATCTTATTATACCATGTGTGTGCTTTGATGGTTCAAATGGCTCTGAGCACTATGGGACTTAACTTCTGAGGTCATCAGTTCCCTAGAACTTAGAACTACTTAAACATAACTAACCTAAGGACACCACACACATCCATGCCCCAGGCAGGATTCGAACTTGCGACTGTAGCGGTCGCGCGGTTCCAGACTGTAGTGACTAGAACCGCTCGGCCACTTCGGCCGGCTGTGCTTTAATAATGTAGTTTCTACAGTTTCTGCGTGTAAATTTAATATCTAATAGCCACTGTTCTCGCGTTTTCGTTTGCTTCGGAAAGTAAACAGATTTTGTGACATATTACAAGTTCCTAATCAGGGGTGAATTATTTAATTTCGCCTGAGTGCTGCGGTAGTTAGGTTTTTGAATATCTGCGTATTATTAGACATAGTTCCTGCGTTTTAGTCAGGATCTAAAGCACGTGCCGATAGTCCATTTATCTGCATTGTTTAGTTTTCCAAGGTCTTTAGTATGGACAGGGACTGCGATTGTTGTGTGCGGGTGCGAGCCATGTTGGTGACACTTCGCTCTCAGGTTCACGTTGTGATGGCTTCGGTTACACAGCTTGAGGCTGCAGTGGATGGGCACACCTGTTGTTGGCCGGCCTTGGAGATCCAACGGACGTCCACCACGACCGAGTCCTCCGATCGGACCTCAGCGGTGGCCAACCCAGTTACTACTCGCACTGAGACTGACCCCCTCACCTGTGCTCGAGTGGGAGGTCGTCCCGGGGCGAACCAGGTGGCGAAAGACTTCCCAGGCGGGCGCACGTAAGACCTCCCCGGTTTGTCTGTCAAACAGGTTCCAGGTGCTGTCTGTGGCTGACACTGTCGTTGAGCCAGATGCTGTCGCCTGTCCTGTTTCAGAGTAAACCACTCAGCCTGCAAGATCCGGGCAATCACAGAGGGTGGGATTATTGGTAGTTTGAAGCTCCAACGCTAAGCGCGTTATGGGACCCCTTAGGTAATTGGCTGACAAGAAGGGTAAGAAAACCAATGTGCACTCGGTGTGCATACCGGGTGGAATCATTGCAGATGTGGAAAGGGTTCTCCCGGATGCCACGAAGAGCACAGGGTGCAGCCAACAGCAGGTGGTTGCTCGCGTCGGTACCAATGATGTTTGTCACTTTGGATCACAAGAGATTTTCTGTGGTTTCGAGCGGCTAACAGAAGTGGTAAAAACTGCCAGTATTGCTTCCAAGATGAAAGCAGAGTTGACCATTTGCAGCATAGTCGACAGGACCGATTGCAGACCTCTGGTACAGAGCCGAGTGGAGGGTCTAAAAAAGAGGCTCAGACGGTTCTGCAGCCATGTAGGCTGCAGATTCCTCGAGTTGCGCCAAAGGGTGGTTGGGTTTCGGGTTCCACTGAATAGGTCAGTTGTCCACTATACGCAGGAGGCGGCTACACGGGTAGCAGGGGCTGCGTGGCGTGCACTGGGCGGTTTTTTAGGTTACAGGGTCTCGGGAGTCACAAAGAGTGCAGGCTGAACACAGGAAGAACGTAGATACAGGAACCATTGGTATAATAGTTGTAAAAGAGTTGGGAACGTACCAGAGCTCCAAGCGCTAACAGAAAGCGCGGATGCTCAAATCGTTAAGGGCACTGAAAGATGGCAAAAGTCGAATATAAGCTCAGCCGAAATTTTTGCGAAGAACCCAATTTTGTTCCGAAAGGGTAGGCTAAACACGGTTGGCGGTGGCCTGTTTGTTGATGTTACATGTAGTTTAACTTGTCGCGATATTGAAGTAGGTAGTTCCTTTGAGTGGGCAGAGGTCATTGTTGGCAACCGGAATACCGAGCTCCCAATTCAGATGATACAGTTGCTGAAAGCTTCAAAGAAAACTAGAATTTGATTTCAAACACGTACCCGACTCATACGATAATAGTTTGTGGTGACTTTAATTTACTCTCGATATGTTGGTGAAAATACACGTTTAATTCCGGAGGTACGCATAAAATATCATCCGAAATTGTGCTAAACGCATTCTCTGAAACTTGTTTCGAGCAGTTAGTTCATGAGCCCACGCGAATAGTAAACGGTTGTGAAAATAATCCTCAGTTAATAACTAGCATCAAAACTGATTCAGGGATTAGTGAACACAGGGTTCTCGTAGCGAGATTTAATACTGTAATCCCCAAATCCTCGAAAAATGAGTGATATATATATATCTATTCATAAAAGCAGATAAAAATTCACTTGACGCTTTCCTGAGAGGCAATTTCCACTGATTCCAAATTAGTAATGTAAGTGTATACCAGATGTGGCTTAAATTCAAAGAAATAGTATAGGCAAAAATTGAGAGGTTTTTACCAAAGAAACTAACAAACGACGGAGCTGATCCTCGTTGGTACACAAAACGGGTTAAAACACTGTTGCGGAAACAACGAAACAAACATGCCAAATTCAAACAGACGCAGAATCCCCAAGATTGGCGATCTTTTACAGAAGCTCGAAATTTAGCGCGGACTTCAATGAGAGATGCTTATAATAGTTTCCACAACGAAACATTGTCTCAAAACCTGGGAGAAGATCCAAAGAGATTCTGGTCGTATGTGAAGTATGTTAGCGGCAAGAAACAATCAATGCCTTCTCTGCGCCATAGCAATGGAGATAATATCGAAGACAGTGCTGTCAAAGCAGAGTTACTAAACACAGCCTTCCGAAATACCTTCACAAAAGAAGACGAAGTAAGTATTCCAGAATTCCAATCGAGAACAGCTGCCAACATGAGTATCGTAGAAGTAAATATCCTAGGAGTAGTGAAGCAACTTAAATCATTTAATAAAATCAAGTCTTCTAGTCTAGACTATATACCAGTTAGGTTCCTTTCGCAGTATGCTAATGCATTAGCTCCATGCTAAACAATCATATACAACCGTTCACTCGATGAAAGATCCGTACCAAAAGACCGGAGGGTTGCACAGATCACACCAATATACAAGAAAGGTATTAGGAGTAATCCACTAAATTACAGGCCCATATCGTTAACGTTGATATGCAGCAAGATTTTGGAACATATATGGTGTTCGAACAGTATGAATTACCTCGAAGGAAATGGTCTATTGACACACAGTCAACATGGGTTTAGAAAACATTGTTCCTGTGAAACACAACCAACTCTTTATTCACATGAAGTGTTAAGTGCTATTGACAAGGGATTTCGAATCGATTCCGTATTTCCGGATTTCCGGAAGGCTTTTGACACTCTACCACACAAGCGGCTCGTAGTGAAATTGCGTGCTTATGAAATATGGTCTCAGTTATGTGACTGGATTTGTGATTTCCTGTCAGAGAGGTCAGAGTTCATAGTAACTGACGGAAAATCATTGAGTAAAACAGAAGTGATTTCAGGCGTTCCGCAAGGTAGTGTTATAGGCCCTTAGCTGTTCCTTACGTATATAAACGGTTTGGGAGACAATCTGAGCAGCCGTCTTCGGTTGTATGCAGATGACGGTGTCGTTTATCGACTAATATGGTCATCAGAAGATCAAAACCAACTGCAAAACGATTTAGAAAAGATATCTGAATGTTGCGAAAAGTGGCAGTTGACCCTAAATAACGAAATGTGTGAAGTCATCCACATGAGTGCTAAAATTAACTCGTTAAACTTCGGTTACACGAAAAATCAGTCAAATATAAAAGCCGTAACTTCAACTAAATACCTATGTATTCCAATTACGAATAACTCAAATTGGAAAGAGGACATAGAAAATGTTGTGTGGAAGGCTAACCAAAGACTGCCTTTTATTGGCAGGACACTTAGAAAGTGTTACAGACCTACTAAGGAGACTGTCTAAACTAAATTTATCCGTCCTCTTTTACAATACTGCTGCGCAGTGTGGGATCCTTACCAGATAGGAATGACGGAGTATATCGCAAAAGTTCAAAGAAAGTCAGCACGTTTTGTATTATCGCGAAATATGGGAGAAAGTGTTACAGAAATGATACAGGATTTGGGCTGGACACCATTAAAGAAAGGCGTTTTTCGTTGCGACGGAACTTCTCACGAATTTCCACTCACCAACTTTCTCCTCCGAAAGTGAAGACATTTTGTTGACACCAACTTACATAGGGAGGAAGAATCACCACGATAAAATAAGGGACATCAGAAATCGTATGGAGAGATACAGTTGTTCATTCTTTCTTCGCGCTACACGAGACTGGAATGATAGAGAACTCTGAAGGTGATTCGATAAACCCTCTGCCAGACACTTAAATGTTATCTGCAGAGTACTCTTGCAGATGTAGATGTAGATGTAGATGTAGATGTAGATGTAGATGTAGAGGTACATGAAAATTTCGGCTATCGGTAGGGCTCCGTACGAGCAGTAATTTCTCTGATTTTCCTGTCGTGGTCATTTCGCCACAAATATGTGATGGGATGGTGCATGAATCGTGTAACAATATCGCAAGGGTATCTTTGGTGTGCTAAGGGTAACACGGTTCCTGAACGCAGGCAGCAGCCTTTTCAGTACCTACAGAGGTAACAGTCCCGACGATTGACTGATGTGTCCCTGAAAAGTTATCCACTGTAAAGTTATCCAACAAGGCGATTTCATGCTCGCACACTACAGGAACTTCCGTATCGGCCAGTCTGCTTCCACTGCATACTCACGTGCAGTTCCTGCATCGCCTCGCACACTAAACTCATTGAGGGAAACACGATCATCTCTGATTAATAGGCCACAAACCGTTCCTACGAAGGAATCCACCCACGTCCATTCACAAATATCAGGCAATAGTTCCACCCAGGCGATGCTTTAACTAACAAGCTATCCATAATTCTCACAAGTAGGAACAAGTTCGCGTCCAAGTGGACACGGCATCTCCAAACTTATTCACCCCTATGTCAGTCTCCTATGATTTTGTAGAGTATCATATACACCTCCGGGGTCAGTTCATATTCACTGCGGCATACGAGAAGATTACACAACTGATAAAGCTGCTGGATAACGTTTGTGTCCCAGCAGGAAAAAGTTTCGACATAAGCCCCTTCTCGTTCTTTCAATTCTCCATCAGCGACGGAGTGCCAGCCCCCTTTCTTATTCCAGGAAATCGACGACCTACTTGCAACAGTCGCAACTACATTCGAGCCAGGTCTGGGGCGTGCCACATTCTTCAAGCTCATATCTCCTTGCGACCGGTCACTGTGCCTCGTTTCTGCCGAGCACGACACATTCCGGTCTCCTTACGGGGAACCGTAAAACAACAGTTCTACCGATTCCAAAGGCTCATGTAACCGAACCGTTTAGAATACGTATTTGGGTCACACCACCAAAAACCCATACGGATCCCTCCGACTGTACTGAAAATCTAAATCAACAGTAAGTGCACAGACACAATTAGGAAAACCTACATTATACCACACCCAGGAGAAATCCTTATAAAACTGCACGAAGGAGAATGTGTTTCTAAAATAGACCTGGGACGCACACACACACACACACACACACACACACACACACACACACACACACCAACTACATATAATTAATTTTAATTTTTCTCTATGACAGTTTCTGACATTGTGGCAGAAATAAATTACAGTAGACCCAGACCTCCTATTCCGTCCAAAACTGTTGGCAAGTAAAGTATTCCTGCAAAGGTTCCCTCGCAAATTCGTGGTCACTCTGCCCCATTCCCAGCCTGCTGGAATGTTTGGCTGAAAGGATTCGCACCTCTTTAACATGCTTGATCTTAGTAACCATCTGAGATACCTTCCGACTATACGATCTTCTAGACGTACCTCTCGTAGCACAATCTCTTTAGACGACGTAATTGTCATGGGAGCTACGTGCCAGTACAGCTGTGAAACTTTGGCACGCATTATACTACATTATATGATGCAAGGCTAACGTGTCCCTTAGACAAGCACCAGTTTTTCCAAGAGGAAGTCGAGTCTCTGACGCACTTGCAACAAAAAGAATGGATCTATCCTAGGAATCTAAGTGTAATAACAAGCGACTCCCTACATCGGCCCTGGAATCGCCACACCTGCAATCTTTTTTGGGAAAGTGAATTATTATTAAAAGTTTCTGTCACAAGTGTTCCATAGAGTACAGTCACTCAGTCACCTGCAAATGAAATATTTCCAGAACCATAATGTGAGCTCGCATTCAGGCAGTTAAAGACTATACTTCGCTCAGCATCGTGCCTCTCAGTGTCACGTCCACTGTCTCTGAGCATAAATGTCTCGACTTGGAGCGTCGATGTGGTATTGACGCAAAGAAATGATTTAGTGATCAACACTTTCACCTTTTCATCAAAAACGTTGACGTCTTACCTCAGTCAAGAAGAAACGAATTAGCAATTATATTCGGAATCATAAATTTCCATGCGTAGCTATTCAAGAGGAAGTTCACTTTCATCACAAACCACAAGTCGCTGGTAGTGCTACTGGGCCGCCCTCCAGTCTACAAGAAGCGGACGGCAAAACATCTCCAAAGCTACTAAGATCATAAAATTATACGACTAAATACAACCTAACACGGAAAGGTGCCAATGCGGATACACTGTCTCACCTTCATGCAGGGCCGGAGCTAGGTGTTTCTCCAGCAGAAAACCTTATGTTTCCACGAACACGCAGAAAGCCGCAGACCTGAGAAAGATTTCACTTAAAAGCAGTTCGAATAATTGAGACGCCGACGGGACCCGGCCCTATGAAAAGTGATGCTCTATCGGTGGTCTAAATTCACTTCTACAAACAGATATCCAGAGTTTAAAATGAACAACCATTACCTTAAAGCGTCACTAACCCATAAATAATACGCATTTAAAGAATGAAAAGCGTGTAGTGGATCAAATTATATTACTATTTCGCAAAAGGCACAGAAAGGTAGGCTGTTCTAGGCGCTGCAGTCTGGAACCGCAAGACCGCTACGGTCGCAGGTTCGAATCCTGCCTCGGGCATGGATGTGTGTGATGTCCTTAGGTTACTTAGGTTTAACTAGTTCTAAGTTCTAGAGGACTAATGAACTCAGAAGTTGAGTCCACCAGTGCTCAGAGCCATTTTTGAACAGAAAGGTAGAAATGCGAAACTCATAGAAGAGTTGGAAAAGATTCCAGATTATGACAAATAACGAAATTTCATCTAAAAGGAACAAATAGATCTGAAAAACAAAAAGTATTTGTTGAAATTGTTCGACATATGTTGTTACAAGGGCCAACTGATTGGGACTACGGCTATGGCAATTGAAGGTTAGCGACGGTTTACTCTGACGGTTGCTCATGATTATTTACCGTTTCATTTTACATGCCCTTGGAGGTTTATCTATGGCTGGCACTCTTACATCTAATTCGTCATGATTAACCAACATTCGTGAGTATTATACACGGTGGGGCAAATAATAGTGGCCCGGAGAACAGAATAATAGGGTACAAAGAGACACAGCAGAGAAAAGGAAATTCTGAGTACAGCAGACGTTGATAGTGATCACCATTGATCTCTTGGGCCCCGGCCAGCAACTTGCTGAAGGCGAATCGAAGCTGGACTGCTGGAACTGCTGCAGTCTCATACGAAATATTCTGCTGCAGTTTCTTGAAGACTAGGAGGGTTGTTGCGATGTACCTTAGACTTGAGGGGTCCCCTCAGAATGTAATCGCACACTGACAGATCAGGTGATATATATATATATATATATATATATATATATATATATATATATATATATATATGTGTGTGTGTGTGTGTGTGTGTGTGTGTGTGTGTGTGTGTGTGCAATTCTTGCTTTTAAACTGTAAGTAATGCTGGTACATTTTCTACAATTTTGAAATATTCTAGCTACCTGAAATTTTCTCCTATCTATGACATTTGACAACAGGTAATAGCCTTTGTCCGAAAACAGTCGCTTATCATAAACCAAGTTAAACACGGATTACAGATCACATACATTGTTTCTGCACTCTGCCCAGCGTCACTAGCAGCACCATCACCCTCATCGTGCTGCGAGCTACGAGAAGTCTTCGCATGTGCTCTTTCTTTATCAAGTGCATGCTTCATAGCATTCCTAAATGCCTGACCCGTGTCGCCACGTAAGTTTCCTCCTATGTTCAGACATAATATTGTGTTTATTTAACAGGCTGTTCTCAGCCGCGCCAGATTTTTCAGAAGTCACTTCAAGTGATGGTAATGTTCAGCACAGCGATCAACAACAGTCGTTCCATGGTTCAAGGGGAAAGATCCTTTATAATCTTATTAATTCGATAAACAACGCAGTTTTTTGCCTCAGTGACGTGTAATAACGTTATTTACGACGACGCACTTGCGCAGCTTCCACACTCAGTAACAGAACACTATTTTGTGTGCTCACATACGCTACCCTTTTGATGTTTTTATTGTTTTGTATCCATTGAAGACAGATGGCGAGGTTATGCCAGTATCACAATGGATTACGACCCAACATATTTTTTTTAGCTCCACATCACATGTAATAACTGAAATAATCTGTTACTAACGTGCAGAGTGAATAATACATTCCAGCTTCTGATCCACATACCAGCAAATAAAAACAATAACATCATTTACTGTTTCGCATATTTGTTGCGTACTAGAAGACGACTGTATTATAACATATTGGACACCGACAACTATTAGCACAGAATGGAATATTTCTTACACTAATGGCAGAGAAATTTGGTACTTTGAAGCTTTTAATTTCGTCAACGAGAAACTCGGGAATTATACAGAAGCTAAATAATTAACTTTTTCCTACGAACGCACAAATGAGAAAAAGCCTATAATACAATTTACATTATTGCTTTATAATTTGTCAGTCATCTGCTAATTTGTATACATTGTGTCCTTCATGAAGAATTTTTGTTACTCCTATTAGCCCGTTTGCCAACGTTTGTGAATTTCGTTAGTGGTGTCCTTCTAAAATTCTCTGTTAGAGAAAATTTTTGTTTCTGTTTCGTTATCATCGAGAGTGACAGTCGTGGTATCCTGAGTTACTGTGCTGCATGACTGTTTGATGTACTGGGCTCCTCAATGAAGAGAGTTCGCACTCGTTCCACATTCGGCAGGTTTTCAGCTGAGGCTGGTCGTCCCACCTGGCCCTTCCTCGAGTCATATTAGGATTCGGTCTTTTCAGAACAGTCACACACACACACACACACACACACACACACACACACACACACACATATATATATATATATATATATATATATATATATATATACACACAAATGAAATTTGCCTTCATAACTGTACTTCCTTTCAATACCGCAATGTCACGGAGTGATGACCGGGTGGTTCTGCTCTTAGATCAAGTGTACTGTTGAATGTACGTCTCCTACAACACACTATGTCAAGAATTTGTGTACAATGTCTTCAAGATAAACCAAATAAAACGTGATTCCATTCTGCAAAGTGAACTGAGACATTTATGAGTTAGCTAAAGGATTTTCAGAGCTAGAGTACAATAATATCCCAAGGAGACTCAATTACTACATACGATTAATCCAAAATAGGAAAATTCTTTCTAACATCTGCTTTGCGCCACTCTATGAGTATATATCTATCAAGTGAAATATGGGGCCATTCACCGAACACCACCCAATATCAGAGGTTCGAGGGGGACGTTTGAGCCGCCATGGGTGGGGATGGCCCTACAACAGTTTCCATGACCACACAACCACACAACGCATCGCTGTCGAGGAGTTAATCGATCTAATTTCCTACTAGCTGAATGTCTCTGATTTAAATTTTCATGAGCGTACATTTTATTCATGCACAGCTCATGTAAGTAACTCTCATGTAAGCAAGTCGTGGTTTTTCATGCATACACGCTCACCCGATAGAAGGTCGTGCTTGCTACAATTGTCAAGAACTGTATGTATGAGTCTGAATGAGACGTAGTCATCGATCTTGTGTAATGTAGTAACCAGGAGTGAGAGACTTATCACTGATACTAGTGATAAGTGATTAAGGTAAATTACAGTCCCTTTTGCAAATACTGTCGAAGTTCATTTCATTCATTTATAATTGTACTCCGTCAGTTTTTATGCAGGAGCTACAGCTCATACGACGGATATTCATAATGATTTAATTACACGATCGAGAAAATAAAGTTGAGGAATTAATTTTTAATTTAATTTAATTTAATTTAATTTAATTTAATTTTTCACTCATATTTAGCAGCAGTACTGTTTCACACTGAGATCCACATATCACAGTTTCGCAGCGTGTAGCCAGAGAAGTCGTATCAAAATGGCGCAGCCCATTGATAAAGTGGAGAATCAGGTGGTTATTCGTTTTCTGCATTTCGAGGTGCACGAAGCTGCTTGCATCCACGCTTAGTTGGTAGAAGTCTACGGTGAGAATGCTCCATCATTTGACAGTGGTGAGGTTGCGTAGACCATTCCAGAAGGATCAGACATTTCTTAATGACGAAGAAAGAAGCTCCAGACCATCTGTCTGTGAAGAATATGGAATCACAACAGAATCTGTATTCGTAGTGTTCTATGACCGGTGTTCCGCAATCGAGGCGACAGTGGAAAACCTGAAAATCCAACGGGGAACGGGACTCAGTATCTTGCAAGACGGTTTGGATGTCCCCGCTGGATTTCTCAGCTGCTCAAGACAATGACATTAACCTTCCAAATGGCGACCAACACACAGAACTTCTTGTGCCTCCTAATCACTGTAAATGAGTGTTGAGTGTATGGCTACAAATTTGTCACAAAGGACGATGGTGCAAGCTATGGAAACATGTGTTTGCAGCACTGCCGTAAAAGGTGAAGACCCAGCCATTATCAGGCAATGTGGTGCACTTCCCTTAGGTCTTCCATGTGGCGATGCTTACAGACTATGCACATAAGGGCTGAAACCCAATGGTCTCACGGGATGCCGTAAAGACGAAGCTGCCGAGTGAATGGTTTTACTATTTGGCAACGCCTAGCTCGTTCTAAGTAGGACCCAGTAACACAGTCTGAATTTTTGGGCTATCAAATTTTGCTATACCACCGTTTTATTCTAACACAGCACCTAGTGACCCTTACCTGTATTCTCGTATGAGGATACCATTTCGTATCAAGCGTTTCGAGGAAAGAGATTTTCGAGGTATATCGTTACCTGCGAATCCAAAATGTAGGCTTCTCAACCAACCTCGTTGCCAAGTCATCCATTGTTGGGAAAACTGAAGGGTCAATGTGTATAGGAGGACCAACTCAATTACGAAGTTTCCTGGCTGTAGCGACTTCCCCTCACATCACAATGAGCATAGAAACTGAATGTTGGCTGTTTATTAAACTACCTTGAACCCTGTCACTAATAGGGCTTAGGACAGACCGTGATGTGATTATTACGTTAAGAAATGTTTTCCGAAAGATGGACCATGCCAGGAAATGTAAAATAGCACATGCGGAAATGACATTACGGTCAAAGCATTTTCCTCTGTGCCTGTCTCAGTTCCATATGTAAGGAAAACTACGATATGCTAGAAGAAAATCTACAGGTGGTTATCAGCTTTCTCTGTTTGTGTAACCGGGAGTGACACTTAAGCGTACGCTTCCCTTGACTAGGTTATTTAGAACGAATTGTCACATTTTTGTGGAATACGTAAACGTCGTAGAAAGATAGATTTTCATCAGGCGCTTTGACGAAGTGACTAGTTCGAACACATGGAAACCGTGATATGAACCCAACGTTCATCAAACCTACGACAGGCGAAAAAACACATGCTCCATCGTATGTTGAGAAGGAACTAATACGAAAGGTATACAGTGTGATGCACAGTTGCGAAAATATGTTAACAGTTTATCTCAAGTAGATCTGTTGTAAAGAGATGTATCTAGAGATTAAATTAATAAATTGTACTATGATTTGCATTATATTTCTTTAATTCCTGTAAGTTACACGTTGCAAAATGTAATACAGGTAATGCCAGTGCTCAAATAAAATTAAAAAAATGTTCAAATGTGTGTGAAATCTTATGCGACTTAACGGCTAAGGTCATCAGTCCCTAAGCTTACACACTACTTAACCGAAACTATCCTAAGGACTAACACTCACACCCATGCCCGAGGGAGGAATCGAACCTCCGCCGGGACCAGCCGCACAGTCCATGACTGCAGCGCCTGTGACCGCTCGGCTAATCCCGCGTGGCTAAAAATAATAATTCTGAGTAAAATAAAAGTTGCAGCAGAATATAGAGTATGTCTCAGGATTTTCTAATAAATGCATAACGAAAGAAAATATTGCAAATCTCGTTGAAAGACTATGCCTACAGAGAGACCAAGAAACGTTTGTGAGACATAATTTGAACATTTCTAATTCTTCTTGGCGGTTACGACAGAGACTGGGAACGAAATTGTGGAGTAAAAACGTCTTGTGTAGCTCCTGTTACAGTCGAGCAGAGTGAGGTGACTGGAGAGAGAACGGTCGCTTGACTCAAGGCAACAAGTCAGGTGTTCGAAGTTTGTGGTCCGTGGGCGAACACCTACATTGAGAAGGCCGAACAGCACTCCTACTCGAGCGGAGGTCAGCAGCCCCATTCTCTCTGCAGGAGTGGCTTGCTTTCGCTGCGTGCTGTGCTGTGCCGCAGCGGCATTCAGACAACCTTTAAGCTCGTTTCAGTGCGTACCACAAGACAAGTTCATTTAAGGATATGTAGTGTTACTGATTCACCTGCTTTCGAAATGACTTACAGCTTATCGTCTTGTTACTATTGATTCTAATTATGATTCTATGATTCTTGTGTTTGCAACAAATCATTTTATGTGTGGATGCGTGTGTGTGTGTGTGTGTGTGTGTGTGTGTGTGTGTGTGTGTATGTGTATCAAATACACGATCTCATTAATGGAATGAACAGTCTAATAAATACAGAATATGGACTGAGAATAAACAGAAAAGAAGCGAAAGTAATGAGAGGTGGCAGAAATGAGAGCGGCGAGAAACCTAACATCAAGGTTGGTGGTCACGAAGTATGAAATTAAGAAATTTTTCTGCGGAGGCAGCAAAATAACCCAGGACGAAAGGAGCAAGGAGTACATAAAAAGCAGACTAGCTCTGGCAAGAAGGGCATTCCTGGCCAAGAGAAGTCTATTAGTATTGTACATAGGCCTTAATATGAGGAAGAAACTTGAGAGTGTTCGTTTGGAGCACAGCATTCTATGATAGTGAAACAGATCATGGGAAAACCGGAATAGAAGATAATCGAAGCATTTAAGAAGTGGTGCTACAGAAGCATGTTGAACCTTAGGTGCATTTGTAATGCTAGGAATGAAGACGGTCTCCACAAAATCGGTGAGGAAAGGAATATACGGAAACCACTGAGAGGAAGAAGGGATGGGATGGTAGGACATCTGTTCAGAAATTAGAGTATAACTTCATTTGTACTGCAGGGAGCTGTAGACGCTATAAACTGTAAAGCAAGACTGAAATTGAAATATATTCAGGGAATATTGAGAGCATAGGTTGCAAGTGTTGGTCTGATATGAAGAAGTCCTCTCAGAAGAGGAATTCGTGGCGGCTCGCATCAAATCAGTCAGAAGACGGATGGCTCAAAATAGGTAAACAAATAGATAAATTTCATGCAGACTAGGTTTACTGCTTAAGTGAAATACAATGTCAGACTATGTTCTGTCTACATTTATAAACACGTGAGTATGTGAGATATCAATTCGTGAAACTGCAACCTGTATATGCGATTTAAAAGTTAGAAACTTGTCACTGTTAGCTAGCAAAAGGTACCCTTTAGTTCCAACAGTCAGATTGAAGATATGTTCGCATAGTGAGGAACACTGAACGCCTGTTCTGTTTGACGTGTTACAACGTAATGTGTGTAGAAGTTAGTAATTAATTAGCCCAGCCTCCATTTTAGTTAATTTTTAGACAAATCAGTTTATGAAGACTAGTTAAGACGGCGAAGCCTGTTGTAAAATTTGTGCTATCTGACCCTGAAAATACAAAGAAAATTAAAAAATGTTTTGTTATTGTTTTAATCTTAACGTCAAAAGACTATTAAAATGCACAGCAAAACGTACAAAAGTCTCACTCTGATATTAGTAACTCGAGCTGAGAAAGGGAAACGTAGTGAACATATTTCATTGTGATATGTACAGCGTGACTGTGCGTTGTTTCTGTTCTTTTTAATATGATCCCTCGGATGAGAGCTGTAGCGCTGAGAGCAACTCCGAAATTATGTGCAGATTGAGGTTGTTGTTCGGTCTGCTGCCAACTAGGTCTTATCTGAAAGAGATAGCATTAGGAGCAAATGTATAAATAGATCGATCAGTGTGTATGACCTTTCAGTTGTCTGTGTACAGCAACTGATATGGGACACTGGGAATAAGAGATTCCGTTTGTGAATACAGGGTCTATCAAAATGGTAGGCGCAAACTTACACGGCTGAAAGTACACGCCGGCCCGGGTGGCCGAGCGGTTCAAAGCGCTACAGTCTGGAACCTCGCGACCGCTACGGTCGCAGGTTTGAATCCTGCCTCGGGCATGGATGTGTGTGATGTCCTTAGGTTAGTTAGGTTTAAGTAGTTCTAAGTTATAGGGGACTGATGACCTCGGAATTTAAGTCCCATAGTGCTCAGAACAATTTTTTTGAAAGTGCACGACAATAGAAGCACAAACGTCCCAGTAAACACGGGTCCGCAAACGAGCCGCTTGCGAGATAAACACGACTGTATGGTTCCAAGTCGCCACTTACGTCATTGTAAACATCGTTCTAGTTAGTACACATTTATTTGAAGCTTAGACTTTACTAGTGAGTTGTACATCGCAACTAGTTCACATTTTGCGTATGGGGTACCTGTTAAAGGAGGTGTTCGAAGTGTCTTACTTGCATCTGTATGCAATGAATTTCGAATCCTTTCGAAAGCCCCTGGATCATTCCGGAATTCTTGACAAGCATGTACAACTCTCTGCTCCAGATCCTCAACTGTGTTAACGGTGTACTATACACTTTGCTTCTGAGGTGATCCCTGACACAAATATCGAAAGGATTTATATCTGGTGATCTTGGTGACCCAGGTACAGTTCCATCTATATCTATTCATCTTTGACCGATCTTCGCGTTAGATGCCGTCTCACACCGGCAACAAAATGTGCCAGAGCTGCATCATGGATGTATGGATGTACCACATACTATGACGTTGCAGAAGGGGAAAATCATCTAGCAATCCTGGAAGATGACGCCGCGGAAAGCTATGGTACCTCCGTCCATTAAGTTCTAGTGGAAGAATGTGTGGCCCAGTGAGTTGATCGCCTAGTACCCCTCACCACACATTCAGTAAGAAACGTTACTGATGTGATGACTCATGAACAGCATGTGGGTTTATTCCACACCACAAATGTGTATTATGATAATTAAACACACCATCACTCGTGAATCCTGCTTTGCCTGTAAATAAAATGTTACATGCGAAAGAAGTGTTGACTACAGCCTGCTGTTGCAGGCAATGACAAAACACCACTCTAGGAACAAAGTCCGCATCATTTAGACACTGAACGCGTTAGAGGTGGTAAGAGTGCAGTGAAATGCGATGCAAAATTCTGCATACACTACTGTGGCTTAGTACAGACACTTCTGTGGAAAGCGCTGTACTGCTTCCAACACCATATCCTCAACCTCAGGTGCAATGCGAGCAGGCCTACCTCCTGCTCTGCCATGTGTAAAACCCCCCGTGTTCTCTCAGGTGCTGATGGACCCTTGTAAATGTACGACTTTCGGGATATCTTCGTTCAAGATATGTTTCTTGGTACAAGCACGCAGCCTCCCGTGCATTGCCATTAGCCCTACCGCACATGAAATGCGTATCCGCATACTCTTCGTTACTGTACGGTTCCATTGTAACTGCAACACATCACACGTGGCACTCCTCAGACGCTATTGATACAATTTGACACTGTGTACTGCATCCGTCCTGTACGCTCTGCGTGTATGGTGTGATTACAACTCCACCTCTCGGAAACGTTCTGTTGTGTAAACAGTGAACATAGGACGGCCTCAAGTGAGCAGGGGGAAACGAGACGATGTTACAAACAATACCGTCAGTGGCGGCGTGGAACCATACATCCGTAATTGTCTCGCAAGTGGCTTGTTCGCGGCCCCGTGTTTACTGGCACGTTTGTGCTTCTACTATCTTGTACTTCCAGCCGTGTAAGTGCGCGCCACCCTTTTTTGATACACCCTGTATGTCTCCTGCCTTATAACGGAACACGTCAACTGGTTAAATTGCACTGAAATAAACCACAATTAAATATACAACACATATGACAGACTAAATTTCCTCAGTCTAAAAGAATGAAGGTATTGTAAATTGACTGTGCTGGTCCAGAGAAAGTCTCTTTTGTGTTACTAAATTGTATCACTCCCCTACCCTCCAGCTGTGCATCATTGAACTGTGTGAAATCTGTTTTGCACAATGAACTGAACGCGCGTCTTGAGTCGTTGCATTATTGCATTATGACGACGAATTACACATATTTGTAGTCCCTGACCACGTTTGCACAATATTACGCGAATTTAATGATTATAAAATCCATGAATGCAAAATTTTTATGTCACCACAGCCTTTTGTAACTCCCGAAGGGCAATATATTTCTCGTGAGCGGACACTGTAACCAGGGTTTAAGCTTCTGGCATCGCTTGGGCGCCCCTACTGGTTGATTCGTTCGCTGTGAAGCTCTCCTCTGCCGAATATACACTACTGGCCATTAAAAGTGCTACAACACGACGATGACGTGCTCCAGACGCGAAATTTAACCGACGGGAAGAAGATGCTGTGATATGCAAATGATCAGCTTTTCAGAGAATTCACACAAGGTTGGGGCCGATGGCGACACCTATAACGTGCTGACGTGACGAAAGTTTCCAACCGATTTCTCATTCACAAAAGCAGTTGATCGGCGTTGCCTGGTGAAACGTTGTTGTGATGCCTCGTGTAAGGATGAGAAATGCGTACCATCACGTTTCAGACATTAATAAAGGTCTGATTGTAGCCTATAGCGATTGTGGTTTATCTTATGGCGACATTGCTGCTCGCGTTGGTTGAGATCCAATGACTGCTAGCAGAATATGGAAACGGTGGGTTCAGGAGGGTAATATGCAGCGCCGTGCTGGATCCCAACGGCCTCGTATCACTAGCAGTCGAGATGACAGGCATCTTATCCGCATGGCTGTAACGGATGGTGTAGCCACGTCTCGATCACTCAGTCAACAGATGGGGACATTTTCAAGACAACAACCACCTGCACGAACAGTTCGATGACGTTTGCAGCAGCATGGACTATCTGCTCGGAGACCATGGCTGCGGTTACCCTTGACGCTGCATCAGACAGGAGCGTCTGCGATGGTGTACTCAACGACGAACCTGGGTGCACGAATGGCAAAACGTCATTTATTCGGATGAATCCAGGTTCTGTTTACAGCATCGTGATGGTCGCATCCGTGTTTGGCGACATCGCGGTGAACGCACATTGGAAGCGTGTATTTGTCATCGCCATACTGGCGTATCACCCGGCGTGATGGTATGGGGTGCTATTGGTTACACGCCTCAGTCACCTCTTGTTCGCATTTACGGCACTTTGAATAGCGGACGTTACATTGCAGATGTGTTACGACCCGTGGCTCTACCCTTCATTCGATCCCTGCGAAACCCTACATTTCAGCTGGATAACGCACGAACGCATGTTGTAGGTCCTGTACGGGCCTTTCTGGATACAGAAGATGTTTGACTGCTGCCCTAACCAGCACATTCTCCAGTTCTCTCACCGATTGAAAACGTCTGGTCAGTGGTGGTCGAGCAACTGGCTCGTGACAATACGCTAGTCACTTCTCTTGATGAACCGTGGTATTTGTTGAAGCTGCATGGGCAGCTGTACCTGTACAGGCCATCCAAGCTGTGTTTGAATCAATGCCCTGGCATACATAGGCCGTTATTACGGCCAGAGGTGGTTTTTCTGGGTAGTCATTTCTCAGGATCTGTGCAGCCAAATTGCACGAAAATGTAATTACATGTCATTTCTAGTATAATATATTTGTCCAATGAATACCCGTTTATCATCTGCATTTCTTCTTGGTGTAGAAATTTTAATGGCCAGTAGTGTATAACGGATTGTTGAAAGCGTTGAGTCCCCTCAAATCTCAGAACTGTGCTTAATTACACTTACATTGTGATATACCATCCTATACACTAATATAATGACGACGAACTACGTATATCTGTAGTTCCTAACCACGTTTGCATAATATTACGCAATTTTAGTGATTATAAAATCCATGAATAGTGGATTTTTATTATGACCTGAATATGTGTTCTCAGTTTCCGAATAATACTTTATGCATGTAAGAAGTAGACTGGTCTCCTGATTTCTGAATATAGCGAATTAGTTCCTTTCCACGTCCTTTGGTAGCTGCTGTGACTGTAACCAACCCATTTTACACTTCCGACAAGACGCCTGCTGATCTCGTATTCAATAAACAACAGTTTTAGAGAGATCCCCGAGTGGATATCACAGTACTACTTGTCATTGGTGGCTCTAGATTACTTCCAGTTTTCCTTCTAATGTCCTTGTGCACTCTTTCTCAACTACAGTTCAGTGATTAGACTTTCAACGGTTTTACGTTGCCAAATTCGTAAAATTGATTAATCGTTAGCTAAATGGTCAACGTCTTCATTTCAGTGGTAATCCACGGAAAGATCGGCGTTATTTCTCTGTAACTTCTGTGTA
The DNA here is from genome assembly GCF_021461395.2 of Schistocerca americana. NCBI lineage: Eukaryota > Metazoa > Arthropoda > Insecta > Orthoptera > Acrididae > Schistocerca > Schistocerca americana. The sequence goes on from NC_060123.1 coordinate 352,993,015, forward strand.
CCGTCTGAGTCATAATGTCAGCAGTGTAATAGCTCAATTTACTAATCTGCTTCGGATTTCCTATTTGAATCAGCTTTGATGGATGTCTGCCGGAGTTATACAAGTTTTTAGCTGTAGACTACACTGTACAGACAGAAGAAACTGACAACTCTAGCTTCGTTTCGGACAAAGAATGGGTCAGTTAACGATGTCATGAAAAGCATTCGAGTTTCACTAAACTTATACAGTGTATCAAAATATAGTTTCAATTGTTTCCAAATTTCAATTGCAATAAAGAACAACATGTTCTTTGATAAACGCATGACAATTCAAAAGAATTCTCAAAAGTATATCAGACGACCTGGAATCTGTGTAAACTTGCTAGTTCTTTTGTTGTTACAAGATGTGAATATGCTAAAACTCGATACTTATTTGGTAGATAGATAGGTACATAGGTAGGTATGTACGGGGAATGTAATTGTTGCAGTTTACAAATATTTTGCACCCCAGTAGATCCCTTGCAGTAGAAAGAACTTCTTAGCAAATAACTCTCATCATATTATTGTAGGACTTCCAGTGTTAGTCGGGTGTGGAGTCCCTCAGGGAAATAGCGAGGTCGGGAAGGAAGGCTAGTGCATTACACGTATAAGGCAGCTAATGGGACAGCAGAGTATGTGCGTATGTGTTTAAGATAGGAAATTCCTTTCACCATCCCGGTAAGTTATATTATGGTCAGAGAAAGAGGAGAATATAAGCTCTGTTAACTACAGTGAGTAGCATTCGTCATGTCAGGTAGGAGAAGGAAAATATTTTAACACAGTACCACACACCTGTAGCACTTGAAATTGGAAACAGTTGAAAGAGGAGTTGTAATGAAAATATTGGGACCTATAATTAATAGTATTGTTGAATACAAGTTAAATAAGATGGAGAGCTCATTTGAAAATTTGAAAGCTAACAGATATAATGATAAATGAAGACTACAGTTTTATGGACACGTATACCAAATGTATAGTAACAAACTAACCTAGCCGATCTTCAACTTATTAAACAGCTACAAATTCAAACCCTCGTAATTTACTGAAATTGATAAAGATATGAAAATCATTGGAACTTTGCTGGGCATACTAGATGACGGAAGACATTTCAGAAAAGGAACATAAACGGCTGGATTTCAGGAAAGAAGGAGGTCTGCATAAGGAAAAAAAAGGATCGAATTTCTCAAAGGGAAAGGACTTCCTAGAGCAACGGAAATTAAACATAAAGAGGCAAAACTGTAGATGATTTATAGTACCCTTCAAAACTTATATTCGAATAAATAAATAATTAAATAAATAAGAACTTTAGCATTACTTAACTGCAGGAACGTTAGTTGAAAGACTCCAGAACCTGTCTCGCATATAATAGGTCATAATGCCCATGTAATGCTAAGGAGAGGAAGACGAGTGGAACCAAATGTTATTTAATCGAATTGGAATGTTTATCAAGAAAACAGACTAGACGCTGTGGTGTGTTTATATCCGAAATAATACGATAACATCTAGTGTGGTTAATACATATCCCAAACTCGAAAAATGGGATGAAAATGAGTGCACTGTTATAGATCATTTGTCTCGGGAGCAATAATGGTGGACTAACTTGATGAACGTTCTCTATTAAGCTGCTGGTTAAATTACAGAAATGCGGAGGACTTTCAACCTACTAAGTACTTGTTGGTAGATTCATTAGATTAGCGTGCATTGTAGGAATATAAAAATTGTGGAATTTTTGTCAATATTTCATCCAACAACCGCTCCGTGTATTTAATCAGAAAACAGTTTTCTGAGAGTAAAAGAACGCCTTATTCACTCAGTTAATGCTGAGCAAGGAATCAGTTATATTAACATCTTTACAGCATCACTGACTACGAGGGTCAACAGAAATCTAAAGGAAGACAGAACGACACATACGTGATGCAAGCATGACAAGAAAAAGTTTCTGATTGCTTAAACAATCAACGCCAAACACTCATCTCTAGGATTGAAAATATTGGTTGGAAATGGACGAAGATCGAGAATATGGTACAATAAGCTTAGGCAAATATGTGCATATCAAATTTGTTAGGGATGAGAATGAGTCTCTGCAGTTAGACCGTCATATACGAAAGCTGCTCCAAAACCAAATTTAAACATAGCCAGTGATACTGCAGGGGGTCATTTTTATTGAACTGTATAAACCGTGGTTTGAGACTCCAGGTTAGTGAACAGATTGGTCTCCAGCTTTCAATGTTTTCTGGGGATGCGCCCAGCTTATTACATTTGAAGTACAATGGCACCTTGTGCTAAAAAAGGGCGATCCTCCTCACTCCATTTCCAAGTCATAAAACTTTTGGCAAAAATTTCGTTGCATGGTAGATACTATCTGTGATTCTATACAAAACCTCACGTCCTGCAGCTTTGTTCCAAGGCTTAGCCATTGACAACTGGGCCACTTTCTCAGCCCTCCCCCTGTGGTCTTCCAAGAACTGATTCTAAGGTGCAGCTAACTTTGCTGCTTCAGGTTATCAAGTGCCTTTTTACTTTTCGTTTGCTTTCAACATTTTACCTCTTTTATAGGTCAGGGAAAAACGTTCGACAATGTCAAATGCTGCAAGATGTTCAAAACTTTGAGAAAAATAGGGGTAAGCCATAAGGAGAGATGGGTAACATACAATATGTACAAGAGCCAAGAGAGAATAATCAGAGTGGGCGAACAAGAACGAAGTGCTCGGATGAAATATGGTGTAAGACAGTGATGTAGACTTTCGCCCCTACTGTTCAATGTGTAGATCGAAGAAGCAATGATAGAAATGAAAGAAATATTCAGCAGTTGAATTAAAATCCAAGGTTAACGGATATCAATGATACGATTCGCTGATGACATTGCTATTCTCAGTGAAGGTGAAGAAGAATCACATGATTGCTGAATGGAATGAACAGTCTATTCAGTACTCAATATCTACTGATAGGAAATCGAAGAAAGACGAAAGAAATGAGAAACGGCAGAAATGAATCAGCGAGAAACTTAACATCTTTACTGCTGGTCACGAAGCAGATAAAGTTAAGAAATTATGGAAACCAGGTAGCAAAACACCCAATGACGCACAGAGCAAGGAGGACATCAAAACCACATGAGCATTGAAAAAAGGGTATTCCTGGCGAAGAGAAGTCTCCTGGTATCAAACATGGGCCTGAATATGAGGAAGAAATTTCTGTGATTGTTCGTTTAGAGCATAGCATTGTATGGTAGTGAAACATGCACTGTGGGAAAATCGGAGCAGAAGAGAATCTAAGCATTTGGGGCGTGGTGCTACAGACGAATGTAGAAAATTTGGTGGACTGACACAGTATTGAATGAGGAGGTTCTGTGCAAAATCGAAGAGGAAAGGAGAACGTGGAAATCACTGACAAGGAGAAGGAATAAGATGATAGGACATCTGTTAAGACATCAGGGAATGACTTCCATGGTACTAGAGGGAGCTGTAGAGGGCAACAACTGTAGAGGAAAACTGAGATTGGAATACATCAAGCAATTAATTGAGGACGTAGGTTGCAAGTGCTACTCTGTGATGAGGAGGTTGGCACAGGAGAGAAGTTGGTGGCAGGTCGCATCAAAGCAGTTAGAAGACTGATGCACCAAAACAGAAAAATAAAAATCCCAGGTCATACAAATACTGATTAACAGTAAAAGATAGGCGTTGCATTGTTTCCATCCTGATATTCACTGGTATTGGTGTTAACCATTTTATGCAGTCTCAATTAAACATTAGGTTGAAATTCTATTCACGCTCTGAATGTGCATTCATTATCAGACTGTCTCTGGAAAATGGTCCCATAACCCATCTTATATAAACAAACCCAGGATGTAGTTAAAGGTATCGTGCGGTGAGTCAAACATGTATCGTTGAGTGGGTTAGAAAGCAAAATATCATCTACTTTAGTAGCTGTAAATTGTATGAAGTTTTGGTCTTTGTTTACTCACGAAAAGGTCAAAGACCATAAGGTTGTCATAATGAAAGATGCCAGAGACAAGTACAGCATACTAAATTCTTTTATCCAAAATTGCGAAAGGGAGATCATATATCGGCTCCTTCTTTCATTCGTCGCACCAATGACAAATCGGCAGATTAGAAGTAACTATCAGCAGGATAGAAAATCGATTAAATTGTTGAGCCAATGAAATGTGTCTGATAATGATGGTACAGGCATAAGACTATAGATAGAGTAAGCGAAAGCTCTTACTCTTCATATAACGGTAGTATACTGCAGGTCGAAGAAGACGGAAGATCCTTGTGGCTGGAAAAATGGTCAGATTATTCTCATTTTGAAGATCGGTCATCAGACAGACGCAAGCAGCTATATACCTCTCTGACATCATTGGCATGTAGTTGGGCACGCTGTTTATGCTCCGCTATTATGACTTTTGTGAGGTCGAAACTTTTCTCTAGGAATGAAAATCGGTTGTACAAACAATGATCATGTGTATCATAACACCCTAGTCCTCCACGATATTCGGAAGGCATACCGGGAAAGTGGCTGGTGACGTGTGCAGGTTTCCCTGACATTAGGATAAACTGCGACAAGTTCTGCACTGTCACCTAACGACAAAATGTGAGAAAAGAGAATAGCGACAATCGTATTAACGTAAAATTTTTTTATCCAAATGAAAGGACATGTTCCAAATTACAGCATGGTCATTTACCTAAGAACAAATATTCATAGCAATTTAAACGCGTTCGTAATTAATGGTATATGTTACATTACTGCACTACTAAACAGAATAGTCAGTAAGAACAATCAAATTTAGCAGAAGCATTATCAAAGACCAATTACAAGTTAATACAATCTGAAATATTAGGTGTGGGAAGGTAACACAAATTTCCATTTTCATGAGGTGAAAAATTGCTAATCAATTAAAGAAACTAAGTTCATTGTAGGTATCGCATGTTGCGTGATAAAAGTCATTGTTCTGTTTTAAGGTACAAGATGGTGCCGACCTACGAAATGTATCTGAACTGTTCACATATAGTTTGAAAGATATACAACATTTCACTCATACATAATTCTATACCCAAGTAAGTAATAATTCATTATATTTAGAGTTAATATATTATACAGTATTTAAATGTGTAGAACGCAGAACATTTACTTACAAATTCAGAGCAAAAAACCATCTCCTGTTTCATATCAAGTTCATGGTGGTCTCCAGTGAGCAATCCTTCATGTGTTTCAGTCACTAGACTATGGTGCCAATCAAAACACATCGTGTGTTCCTAGGTCCACTATCATCTAGTTATAACGCTCGCCGCTGATTAATATAGTTTCTTTGTATTGGGTAGATTAAGACCTCCTGCATTGCTACTGGTCTGCAACCATGTTGTTTGAACTACCATGTGGGAATGCCTTACTGGAGCGGTAGCCCAAATTTTTTCGGTACTGACACAGCAGCCGGAGCCACAGTTACGCTACCGCTTCTCCATATTTTTTATTTTTTATTCTCGAACAATCTATTTTGAGAAACTTTTTATATTACTTACGTAATAAGTGGCATGGTAAACAACATTCTGGATCACTTTGGCCGACCTTGAACCGAGGGGCCTTCAGCCCACGCATGACTCAGTACAGTAAGCATGGCATCACAAGTACAGGTTGCTTTTGTGGAAGTGGCGAGGTGCTTTTCCACCAGAGTGTTGATACCCACTTTTGATAGAAAAATTTGTACATTATCAATAAATTAATCTCTCTCTCTCTCTCTCTTCCGCTCTCTATCTCTCTCTTTCTCTCTCTCTCTCTCTCTCTCTCTCTCTCTCTCTCTCTCTCACACACACACACACACACACAGACACAGACACACACACAAACACTAACACAAATTATGTTTTTCACTTCACTAAAACTATTTATTTCAAATACTCGAGAGCCTCATCAATAAATTTCATCTCTCTCTCTCTGTTTTATACATCAATCATTTTTACAGAACACTAGAACTGTTTATGTCAAGCACTGTAGCGCCTCATCAGTAATTTTCATTCCTCTCTGATCTATATCACTAAAAACTGTTGTGTTAAATACTCTGCTGCATTCCGTAAATTTCATTGTTTTGTCATCATTTATGCTTTACTCCTTCATTACATTCAATACCGTAATACGCACTGACGGAAAATAAAATCACAACTCCACGAAGTTTTTAAAGAACAAAAACGAAACTTTATCAGCGTGTTATTCCATCTCAAGGTTGATGTCAAATCACAATTTTCGCCTGTAGCATTAGAGTGGCTCTAGTAGTGCCACTACCAAGATGCAAACCTGGTTGCTGTAAACTCACGCTTTAATGGTCGTGAGCATTACCTACAATTGAGATGGAACGTGGTGTGTTGACGCTAATCAAGAATGTCTTTAAGGAGACAAAGACGCCATTATCAACAACTCAATGAGTTTGAAAGATGTCTTGTAAAAGAGTAATGATGACCTGCATTTTCCTTCATTGATACTGAAAAAGGACTTCACAGGAATGTAGCCCATGCAGATAAGTGCTGGCAGCAGTGGTGACGAGAGTGTATGATCGCTAGATTACCTGGCTCTGAAAGCCCATGTGGCATTACTGTACAGGAGGCCCGTCGTGTTAAGCACAAGGCTCTGGGGCATTGTACTGCATCTGCAGCACCAATTGGAGTACCAGCCGGTGCCGCATTCACATAACCAGAAGTCACAAACCGATTTCTTCAAGGACAGCTCCGAGCCAGATGCTGTGTAGTGTGCATTCTGCTGACCCCAAACCACCGCCGCTTGAGAGTTCACTGGTGTTAAGCGAGAGCTCATCGTAGGGCGGGTTGGAGCCCTGTGTGTTTTCGGAGAAAAGCTGGTTCACAATCAGCCGATTCCCCTTATTTTACACTCTATACATTGTGTCTGCCTAGCTCTCAGTTCTCATGCAGTCACATTCTACTCACATTTACATATTTCATGGAATGCACTATAGTCATATCATGGTCAACATAACTGATAAGTATATAGCGTATTGTAGCAAGTGTAGATTACTTCAACTGCAGGTCGAGCAGGTGCTGCTACAAAAACACAAATTATTAGTAATTTATTAAGACTTGAGCATGGCATGTAACTTGGAATGAAATTTTTGTTCTCACATTTAACATTTATTTGATACTGTCGCTGATAATTATTAGGTTTTTCACTTCTTGTACTGGAGAATGGTAGTTTCACATCAGAGTACTATTGTGTATAGCTTCATGCATACTTCTGAATATCTGTTCTATTACAATACGATCGGATCTGCGCCAAAACAATGCTGTTGTCGTTAGCGTTTATTACTAGTGGCCAATGATTAATTAGGGGCTGGACTGAGTAAGACTGCACTTGGACATAAGTAACTTTCTAGAAATGGTTTCGAAGGAATCTCACGAGGATTGATCTATGTCACCGTCTCTGATTAGTTGGTGCATCTGGCAGTGACTGTCTTTACGCGAGGTGCCATTGTAAGGCACCAACTTTTGAATAAGACCTCATGCAGTGATCAACGTCACAGATTGTCCCGGACGAAAGATTTAGGAGTTTTGCTACATGTCTGATGCAGATTTTATATATATATAAATGACCATTTTCAAGAAGAATAAGATTAATAATCATATTAATGTGAAATAAATAATAAAAATAATTGCCTCTGGAAGTAGATGGCTATTTTTGCAATTTAGTGGCTGTAATCCAATTTCTTTACTAATAGGAGTAATGGGAAGTCGAAGTGATACTTTATGAGTCATATATTAAATGCAATAACAATTATAGAAGTGTTCTGCGTGGCAGCAACTAATGTATATTGTATATTCCAATACTTCACTTATGGTGTAAACCTTTAGCGATTGACAAGGGGGAGAAGCTAGTTGGATCTAGTTTTCATCAGGTTATTGACAAGTTACTCACAAAACTTCATATACCAGGCTGTTCATAATGTCTCCCAGAAATAAAGTTGATGGAGTAATAAATGAATCCTGAGATTGGAATCACTCCATTAGATGAGGCATACAATGAATGTAATATATTTTCTAAAATACACGTATGCAGTCTGTCGGACCGGCATCGAGCAGACTGGATTCTAGGTGGAAAATCGATGTGAATAATGAAAGGAAGAGACGTTGAAGTCAGTGGAAAACGAACTGCTGTAGCAGTGATTGGTGCAATGAGAGCTAAAGAGTGTCATTGCACCTGTATAAGCTGCTAGTAAAATAGCTTCACAAGTTGCTCCGAAAACAAAATTCTTTGACAGAGATCATATACTACATATCCCAAAACATTTGGAATCTTAGTTTTATTCTAGTATTTGCTGCTTTATTGGCACTTGAAGGATTAGCCGGAGGTTTTGTTGGGCTTCTTAAGGCTGTTAATGGTGCAAAAGCTGCTTCTAAACAGGTAACTGACACGAAAAAACTCTGGATGAAATGGTACTTCATACCTGAAGAATGATAAATGTAATTAAGGGGATACAGGAAAATTAAGTTTTGTCTACATATGACAGATAAAAGTACTACTTAACCAAACTGGAGTACCTCTTACTAATATTTAATTCGAATCTGATGCTAAAAACTGAAAATACGTCAGTCTGATGGTTGTTTATGAGAGATACTTTACCCAAAACTTCTTTAAAAGAAACGAGAGCGTGACTGTTCACATTCAAATTGAAAGTGAAGCTCGTTCTTATTGGATATCTTACAAGATGAAGAGTAATTCTGTTAATTGCTTTGAAAGCTAGGGCATTCTACCATCTCCGAAAGAGGTGCTGTGTTTCAAAACTTGTATAGTAATGTATAACTACAAGACAATACAATCCTCTAAATGTTACAGACATTGTCACCTTTGTATCAAGATCCTGAACGATCTTCATAAAATCCCGAAGATCTTTCTGAGTGCGGAGGTCCGCAATATCAGAACGATCCTATTTAAAATATTATCTCAACACACGACAAAACTGTTTCCGGTTGCCTGCCTGCTTAGACTTAAACAGTAGCCTGTCACTGAAATATTCCGATTTCCCCACTTGGCACCCCATTTTATAGCGTCCACATCTCCATTCATTATCTCCAATCAATGAAATGCAATATATAAAGTGAAATAACAGCAGTCAACTACAAATGAAAAACGGCACTCGATAAATAACTCCCTAGCAACCGCAATACAAACGTTTCCATGATGTGCACCAACCCAATTTTAAAATTCTTTTTGCACATACTGGCAGTATCAAAATGGATGCTTTCAAATACAATGTAACGTTCAATCCATTTGGTAGAAACTCAATTATAGCGGCCGCCTTAAACTCGACGCTAAATTTGTCTTAGCGCATGTACTAAATCGCTTTATGCGGAATGTAGTGGAACGTTTAGCCTATTAGGTAAAAACTCAATTTAACTGCTGCCTTGAGCTCCAAGCTAAATTGGTCTTACCACAGGTACTAAACTGCCTTATGCGAGTTATTCGGCTACAGTACTCCATACAGAGTATTGCGTCGATAAATATAACAGAGACTAAATTAACGGGACATCACATCTGCAATGCGATTTTGCTGCGGTCTTTAGTTACGGATCGTGATTATTGGTGGTTGGTTGACTTATTTGGGGCAAGGGACCAAACAGCAAGGTAACCGGTTCCATCGGATTAGGGAAGGATTGGGAAGGAAATCGGCCGTGCCCTTTCAAAGGAACTATTCCGGCATTTGCCTGGAGCGATTTAGCGATATCCCGGAAAATCTACGTCAGAATGGCCGGTCGCGGGTTTGAACCATCGTCCTGCCACATGCGAGTGCAGTGTGCTGACCACTGCCGCACCTCGCGCGCTGATTATCTGTGTTCTTGAGATAAATGTTTGATATGATAAGAGCCGTTTGGCTTTATTCAGTGTAATTTATCAGCATGTGATGTAACGTGTGAGTACTCTTAACTTACAGATTTTAGTCTACCGTTGCTACTTCTTTGTTTAGTTTACAACATTGTCGTAACTAATAATGTAATTTTTAAGTCCATTACAGCTCCTGTGAAAGTGCATCCGCGTTAGCATGTTGAGCTTTCCGACGCTACACAATCTCGTACTGGTATTGAGCCAACAACAAAGCCCATCTTTGCAATTTTTGGGGAGTTCGTACAGGAAACAAGTACTACAAAGGCTTGTGATCAGTTATGCAAAGGTTTGTGATCCGTTACTAAGTAGAATTTTCTGCCATACAAATAGTGGTAAAATTTGGTGTTGCCATATGCAATTGCGAAAGACTGTTCTTCAATTTGTGAATCGTTACACTGAACTTCGTTCAACACTTTTGATGCGAAAGCAATAGGCCTGTCTTTGTCACAAATTTTGTACGAAAGTAATGCATTGATTCCCTAAGAGGAACCGTCAACTTGCAACACAACTGGTTTGTCAGGATGAAAGTGAAGTAAGAATCGATCACTGAGCAATGAATTTTTATGTTTTTGAAACGCTACTTGGCAATAATATGTCCAAACAAAGGGCACATTCTTGCGACGCAAGCGATGCAATGGAGCTGAATATATGTGGGGGAGTTGCAAAACAAATTTCCCCTGTCGACTGTGGTCAGATTTGTGTGTGAAAGGATATAAAAAGGAGAATGAGACATTGAAGATAAGATGTATCTTTATTTTTCTACGTAATTTCTAAGTACATTCAGACATTTGTCATACCGCTTTATAAGCTTCAAAAATCCTTCCAGGAAAAAATCAGGTCGTTGCATACGGAAGAAGCGTTGAACGGCTTATGTGACGGGCAGCATTGCTGCCAAAGAGTCTTTCGCCGAGAGTCTCCTTGGTGCGAGAGCGGGACTGTAAAACGGATGGTGTAGGCGCTCCCAAACAAAAGTTGCAATATGGTTTTGCGTAGCCGTCACCGTGTGTCGTCTCGCCTTGTCATTCAAAAGCAGAACGCCAGATCTGAGAAGGCCAGGTCGCTGTTTCCGAATCACCTCCTTCAATTTCGACAGAGTGGCACAGTACGACGTAGCATTGATGGTTGCTTCCTCCAGAACGTCCAGCAGCAAAGCTCCTTTGGCGTCCCAGAAAATTGTGAGGAGCACTTTAGCTGCAGACAAAGTGCTTTTGAACTCCTTCCGGACAGGTGATGAAGGATTTTCCCCTCCATGGATGCGGCCTTCGATTCGGGCGTGTAATGGTGGACCCGCGTTTCATCCCCTGTCACAATCCGAAAACCGAAGGTCATTGCCAGATTCATGGTAACGCACGAGCTGTTCCAACCTGAACACCATGCGCTGTTCCATGTGTGTCGGGGTCAGTTGGCGGGGCACCCTGACACCTTCTACATCTACATCTACATCTACATCTACATGACTACTCTGCAATTCACATTTAAGTGCTTGGCAGAGGGTTCATCGAACCACAATCATACTATCACTCTACCATTCCACCCCCGAACAGCGCGCGGGAAAAACGAACACCTAAACCTTTCTGTTCGAGCTCTGATTTCTCTTATTTTATTTTGATGATCATTCCTACCTATGTAGGTTGGACTGAACAAAATATTTTCGCATTCGGAAGAGAAAGTTGGTGACTGAAATCTCGTAAATAAATCTCCCCGCGACGAAAAACGTCTTTGCTGTAATGACTTCCATCCCAACTCGCGAATCATATCTGCCACACTCTCTCCCCTATTACGTTATAATACAAAACGAGCTGCCCTTTTTTGCACGCTTTCGATGTCCTCCGTCAGTCCCACCGGGTAAGGATCTCACACCGTGCAGCAATATTCTAACAGAGGACGAACGAGTGTAGTGTAAGGTCTCTTTAGTGGACTTGTTGCATCTTCTAAGTGTCCTGCCAATGAAACACAACCTTAGGCTCGCCTTCCCCACAATATTATGTATGTGGTCTTTCCAACTGAAGTTGTTCGTGATTATGACACCCAGGTACTTAGCTGAATTGACAGCCTTGAGAATTGTACTATTTATCGAGTAATCGAATTCCAACGGATTTCTTTTGGAACTCATGTAGATCACCTCACACTTTTCGTTATTTAGCGTCAACTGCCACCTGCCACACCATACAGCAATCTTTTCTATATCGCTTTGCAACTGATACTGGTCTTCGGATGACCTTACTAGACGGTAAATTACAGCATCATCTGCGAACAACCTAAGAGAACTGCTCAGATTGTCACCCAGGTCATTTATATGGATCAGGAACAGCAGAGGTCCCTGAACGCTTCCCTGGTGAACACCTGATATCACTTCAGTTTTACTCGATGGTTTGCCGTCTATTACTACGAACTGCGACCTTCCTGACAGGAAATCACGAATCCAGTCGCACAACTGAGACGATACCCCATAGGCCCGCAGCTTGATTAGAAGTCGCTTGTGAGGAACGGTGTCAAAAGCTTTCCGGAAATCCAGAAATACGGAATCAACCTGAGATCCCCTGTCGATAGCGGCCATTACTTCGTGCGAATAAAGAGCTAGCTGCGTTGCACAAGAACGATGTTTTCTGAAACCATGCTGAGTACGTATCAATAGACCGTTCCATTCGAGGTGATTCATAATGTGTGAATACAGTATACGCTCCACAACCCTACTGCAAACCGACGTCAAAGATATAGGTCTATAGTTCGATGGATTACTCCTACTACCCTTCTTAAACACTGGTGCGACCTGCGCAATTTTCCAATCTGCAGGTACAGATCTATCGGTGGGCGGGCGCTAGTATATAATTGCTAAGTAGGGAGTTATTGTATCAATGTAATATGAAAGGAACTTAATCGGTATACAATCTGGACCTGAAGACTTGCCCGTATCAAGCTATTTGAGTTGCTTCGCAACTCCTAAGGTATCTACTTCTAAGAAACTCATGCTAGCAGCTGTTCGTGTTTCAAATTCTGGAATATTCCACTCGTCTTCCCTGGTGAAGGAATTTCGGAAAACTGCGTTCAATAACTCCGCTTTAGCGGCACAGTCGTCAGTAACAGTACCATCGGCACTGCGCAGCGAAGGTAGTGACTGCGTCTTGCCGCTTGTGTACTTCACATACTATCAGAATTTCTTCGGATTTTCTACCAAATTTCGAGACAACGTTTCGTTGTGGAACCTATTAAATGTTTTCAACAAGTATTTTTGCCAACATATCGAGGGAAGGTTGAAGTCCCCACCAACTATCCAACTATAACCGTATGAGTGGGGTATTTATTTGTTACGAGACTCAAATTTTCTCTGAACTGTTCAGCAACTATATCATCGGAGTCTGTGGGTCGGTAGAAGGAGCCAATTATTAACTTAGTTCGGCTGTTAAGTATAACCGCCACCCATAGCAATTGGCACGGAGTATCTACTTCGACTTCACTACAAGATAAACCACTACTGACAGACACAAACACTCCACCACCAATTCTGCCTAATCTATCTTTCCTGTACACCGTCTGAGACTTCGTAAAAATTTCTGCAGAACTTGTTTCAGGCTTTAGACAGCTTTCTGTACCTACAACGATTTCAGCTTCTGTGCTTTCTATTAGCGATTGTAGCTCAGGGACTTTCTCAGCACAACTACAACAATTTGCAACAACAATTCCGACTGTTCCTTGATCCAAGCACGTCCTGTATTTGCCATGCAACCTTTGAGATTGCAGCCCACCCCGTACTTTCCCGAGGCCTTCTAACCTAAAAAACAGCCCAGTCCACGCCACACAGCCTCCGCTACCCGTGTAACCGCCAGCTGAGTATAGTGAACTCCGGACCTATTCAGCGGAACCCGAAACCCCACCACCGTATGGCGCAAGTCAAGGAATCTGCAACCAACACGGTCGCAAAACCGTCTAGGCCTCTGATTCAGACCCTCCACCGGGCTCTGCACCGAAGGTCCGCAGTCGGTTCTGTCAACGTTGCTGCAGATGGTGAGCTGTACCTTCATCTCGTAAGCAAGACCGGCAGCCTTCACCAAATCAGATAGCCGCTGGAATCCAGTTAGAATTTCCTCACATCCAAAGCGACACACGTCATTAGTGCCGACATGTGCCACCACCTGCAGCTGGCTGCACCCTGTGCTCTTCATGAAATCCGGAAGGACCCTTTCCACATTAGGAATGGCTCCACCCGGAATGCACACGGAGTGCACACTGGATTTCTTACCCTTCTTAGCTTCCATATCCCTAAGGGGCCCCATTACGCGCCTAACATTGGAGCTCCCAACTACCAATAAGCCCACCCTCTGCGATTGCCCGGACCTTGAAGGCCGAGAATCATCCTCTGAAACAGGGCAGGTTCCTGTATGTGGCTCAGCCAGAGACAGTGCCTGAAACCCGTTTGACAGACGCACCGGGGAGGCTTTCTGATCAGCCTCCGGGGACGTCTTTCTCTTCCTGCAACGCCTTGGAACGACCTCCCAATCAACCACAGGCGAGGGCTCAGGCCCACTGCGGGCAGCAACCGGGGCAACCACAGCGGCAGATCGATCTGGGGACAGACGGGACGAGGTTGACATCCCCGTGATACCCAAGTCCGGCTCCCCGCAGTGGTGCCCATTGGCAACAGCCTCAAGCTGCGCGACCGAAGTCAGCGCCGCTTGCAGCTGTGAGCGAAGGGATGCAAACTCCGCCCTCATCCGAACACAGCAATCACAGTCCCTGTTCATTCAAAATCGATGTTGAACAAAAATTACTGAAACACGAGTCCGTGTCGAGATAATGCAAGGGAAACACGCAAAGAATGTATGAACTAACCTGTGCAAATGCCTAATGACTGCGCTACAATCTGCCTGAATTTACGATTACAGTAACTAAAACTCGAAATTACACCTCCTATACGAAACTCACACGCAATTTAAGTAAGAATCTACGAAGTGAACACTAAAGCGCGATGCTACAACTCTCAAATACTATAATACGCCCGAAATTTAAGAATTACACAATGCAAGTACCCAAAAACTCACAAAGGAATTAAGAATTAAACTGTGTAACAAATAAGTAAGCTAAGAGTGTACGACTTGCTGCTGGCAGCTGCTTATCCAACGGTGGCAGGGAGCACTTCCTATATCGAAGAATGTCGTGGATGATCTTGTGAGCCCGCCCATGTGCGATTCCAAGTTCTGCCGCTACTCCATAGATGGGGATACGCCGGTTCGCTTTAATCATGTCATTCACCTTTCTGACGTTTTTATCTGTAGTGGCCGTGCACGTCCGTCCAGGTCTCGGTATGTCCTGCACTGAATTGCTGACGCCATCTCTGCACCATTTTGCTTCGACGTCACACATGACTCATACACCTCAACAAGGAGGTTATGAATTTCTGCGCCTGATACACCACGTGCCCATTCATAGCTGATAACAGCTCTCACTTCCGCCTTTGACCACGACTCCCAAACGCACCTTCTCTCCACAGCTCCGGGAAAAGACTGAGCGGCTGGGCTCCGCTTTGCGCAGCCACTGCGACAGCGCCATCTGCTTGATCACGATCGACCTCTACCCAATGGTGTATCGGTGTCTTGCACGTGCGCATTCACCTGCCATGTCGTCTTTCGCCCTATCACACAACTCTGCCCACATTCGACAGAGGAAAGTTATTTTCAATTCCCCCTCGCAGTAGTTCATTTTCCCTAAAACTTGCAGCAATTCTGTGATATTGCGAGGAACTGCCAAGTCTCATATGGCTAACAGATGCGACTGACGAGGATGTACACCTTGATTGTTTATGACATGACCAGGATACAACAACTCAGTCTTTAAAAGAAATCACACTTGTACAGTCTACACTTTATTCCAGCATCAGATATCACACGAAACAAAGCGTGCAATATGTTTTTGATGTACTAACCGCGACGACAATATCCTTCAAGTAGTTTGAACAGTTTGGTACCTGCGCTGTTAGCTGTTCCAAATACAATTGGAAAATGGCGGGTGCGGAAGTAGTGCCAAAAGGCAAACACAAACATTTAAACAAGCCCACATGAATATTTACTACACACACTTTTTGAGTTGCTTCATCGAGCGGCATTTGAAGATCCCCGTCTCGCAAATCAATTTTTGAAAAATAGCGTCCAGCGCCTAATTTGTCCATGAGATCCTCTGGGCATACCAATGGATAACTATCAATTACAGTTTGTGGGTTGACTGTAAACTTAAAGTCAACATAGAGGCGAATGCTACCTGAAGGGTCGGGGAGCAAAACCAGTGGATTTGCCCACTTGCTCCCCTATCTTGCAGTTCTTTACGTTCAACAGCGACTTAGTCCCGTAACGCAATGGAAACAGTTGCGGTCCGGCAAAATTTTGGTTCAGCATTGTCTTTCAGCGTAATATGTGCAACAAAATTGTTGGCCTTGCCTAAACCTTCAGAAAAGAATTCTGGGAGTTCTTTTAGCAAACTAGCCACATTGTCTTTTGCATGGAATGCAGACACTGACAACACATTGTCCTGAATGTTAAAGCCAAACAAATGAAATGAATTCACACCAAATGTGTTTTCACACTCGCGAGATTGTAGCACTGTAAAAGTCACTGTTCGCTTATGCGAACGATATATGTAAGGCAAAGTACACGATCTGAGACCAGGGATGTCTTATCCATTATAAGCCGACAGTGGCGTCCTAGTTGTAGACAGGCTTGGGGAACCTAACGGTTCATAATTGTGACGATTTAGTAATGCGACAGAGGCACCTGTGTCCAACTGAAATTTCCCACATTTTCTACAAAGATGTAAATGAGCAACATGTTTGTTGTCCTGTCATATCACTGAATAAACTGCTTACATGCCATTTTTGCTAATGCCTGTTGCTTCTTGGGAGGGGCAGTTGTGACGCTTGTGCCATGAATAACACCAAGGACAAGACGTAATTCTTTTCGCCTGTATAGCCACCTTTCTAGCGAACTGATTGCGCGGCGTGCAGCGTCGTTTACTTGGCGTGACCAGCGTAAGCCGCCATTCCGGAATGGGGCAATGATAAGCAAGGAACTCAACGTGACAAATAGCTGGTTGCTCTAATTTAACGGCTGACAGGGCACCTGAATAGTAGTGATTTAGTATTTGCACTACCTGCTGAAATGATAGATTGGACTGTCGCAAAATCTGCGTGAACACGGTCACATCACGCAACATAACATCTGAATACAAAGCACTGCAAGCACATTAGAATTAGCATTCCTTGTCATAACTTGAAAATCTGTAACCCACTCGCCATAAGTTTGTGCTGACCCATTTTAGCAATTAAAGAATTGATACGTAGCTGCTGCCACATTAACTTGTTGGTCATAATACACTCCTGGAAATGGAAAAAAGAACACATTGACACCGGTGTGTCAGACCCACCATACTTGTTCCGGACACTGCGAGAGGGCTGTACAAGCAATGATCACACGCACGGCACAGCGGACACACCAGGAACCGCGGTGTTGGCCGTCGAATGGCTCTAGCTGCGCAGCATTTGTGCACCGCCGCCGTCAGTGTCAGCCAGTTTGCCGTGGCATACGGAGCTCCATCGCAGTCTTTAACACTGGTAGCATGCCGCGACAGCGTGGACGTGAACCGTATGTGCAGTTGACTGACTTTAAGCGAGGGCGTATAGTGGGCATGCGGGAGGCCGGGTGGACGTACCGCCGAATTGCTCAACACGTGGGGCGTGAGGTCTCCACAGTACATCGATGTTGTCGCCAGTGGTCGGCGGAAGGTGCACGTGCCCGTCGACCTGGGACCGGACCGCAGCGACGCACGGATGCACGCCAAAACCGTAGGATCCTACGCAGTGCCGTAGGGGACCACACCGCCACTTCCCAGCAAATTAGGGACACTGTTGCTCCTGGGGTATCGGCGAGGACCATTCGCAACCGTCTCCATGAAGCTGGGCTACGGTCCCGCACACCGTTAGGCCGTCTTCCGCTCACGCCCCAACATCGTGCAGCCCGCCTCCAGTGGTGTCGCGACAGGCGTGAATGGAGGGACGAATGGAGACGTGTCGTCTTCAGCGATGAGAGTCGCTTCTGCCTTGGTGCCAATGATGGTCGTATGTGTGTTTGGCGCCGTGCAGGTGAGCGCCACAATCAGGACCGCATACGACCGAGGCACACAGGGCCAACACCCGGCATCATGGTGTGGGGAGCGATCTCCTACACTGGCCGTACACCACTGGTGATCGTCGAGGGGACACTGAATAGTGCACGGTACATCCAAACCGTCATCGAACCCATCGTTCTACCATTCCTAGACCGGCTAGGGAACTTGCTGTTCCAACAGGACAATGCACGTCCGCATGTATCCCGTGCCACCCAACGTGCTCTAGAAGGTGTAAGTCAACTACCCTGGCCAGCAAGATCTCCGGATCTGTCCCCCATTGAGCATGTTTGGGACTGGATGAAGCGTCGTCTCACGCGGTCTGCACGTCCAGCACGAACGCTGGTCCAACTGAGGCGCCAGGTGGAAATGGCATGGCAAGCCGTTCCACAGGACTACATCCAGCATCTCTACGATCGTCTCCATGGGAGAATAGCAGCCTGCATTGCTGCGAAAGGTGGATATACACTGTACTAGTGCCGACATTGTGCATGCTCTGTTGCCTGTGTCTATGTGCCTGTGGTTCTGTCAGTGTGATCATGTGATGTATCTGACCCCAGGAATGTGTCAATAAAGTTTCCCCTTCCTGGGACAATGAATTCACGGTGTTCTTATTTCAATTTCCAGGAGTGTAGTTAATCAGCGAAGAGATAACATTGTTATATCCAAGTTCACTCTGAGTGACGTTCGGAAAAAGTTTTTGAATTAATCTGAACACTGCGCTGCCTACTGTGGATAATAGATATGGATGTTTC
This sequence comes from Schistocerca americana, assembly GCF_021461395.2. Lineage (NCBI taxonomy): Eukaryota > Metazoa > Arthropoda > Insecta > Orthoptera > Acrididae > Schistocerca > Schistocerca americana. Next base: position 353,011,808 of record NC_060123.1, read on the forward strand.
ACAGTACCTGGTACATTGTGAGCTAGGAGGTGGGCCTCAACTGGGACAACCACTCGAGCCATTCCTCTTGTTGGTCACGAAACTGTCGAACAGGTGGTACAGCAGCTGTAGTAGGCGGTGCTTATTCCTTTGGGTTCCTGTCATTAGCCGGTAGCTGCTGCAGCGTGTTGTGTAACATGGAGGTCTGTTGCATTTGGAACTGAAACATCTGCATTAGCTGTGTGGCATCTAACGTTTGCGGTCTGTGGTGTCTGAGCAGGGGGCAGGAAAAGAGGTGGAGTGGGCATTTTGGAAGACACAAGTGTAATAGGCAAAACAAGTAAGCAACGATTTTTTCCGCAACTCCCACCTGAAAACACTGATTAGGAAGAACGACAAGAAATTGTTAAACCAAATGAGCCCCCTGCAAAGTAGAGACAAGAGAGAATTACGGCGCCAGCAACACACAAGAAAACCAAGGTTATCTGGCACCGGTTTTGGCGGATACTCGTCGCCAAAAGTGAGGTCCTGCCCACACTTCTCGTATAGGGTGCCTTGAGAATGCTACGTTCTATACAACAATTCAAGCAATTCACATTATAAGTTTTTATCACAATAAAGAAGATAGACAACACTTAGATTTGAATTTACAATCGTGTCGCAGGCGATGGGCAACATGCAAACCGGTATTGTTCTTTGCTATCGGCAATGTCCATGTAATCAAACGGTATGGATCACTGATAAATCGTATCGTAGCACTCTCTGCTAAGCACGGTCTAGTATTGTCCTAATAGTGTTCGGCCAGACTAGCAGGAGCGGCGCTTATATTTTCTTCGGATAGAGGGCGCTTCTGTCGTGTTGCAGTCCTTTTCAGCGAACTATTGGCTGATTCCGTCTCACCGCCTTCTTTGCTCTTGCCATCTTCGTCTTCGTGCCGGTGCTTGTCGATATGCTGGAGCACAAAGTTCGTTCTCAACTTAGACAGATGGTTAGAGCGTTCAGATTTATCGTGAAACACTTATTGAGTAAGTTCTATTTTATAAATATCCTATGGCGTAACCCGACTAGTTTACGATATTTACGTTTATAGACAAAAATATATCGTCTTCACCTTCTTGCGTACATGTTCTGCAAACTTGTATGATCAAGTCACCTACTGAATGAGATCGGAATGACTGAAATGACTCCATCTCTCGCCGGTTTCCACTGTTGCTAAAGTGATCACAAAAAAAAAAAAAATTGAAACCACTGGCGTAGGTAGACTCTAGATTTCCTAACTCCTTTGTGCACAAGCCAGCAGTCTTTCGCTTCTAGAATAAGTGTATGCCTAACAGAGATAGATATTTTCAAATCAAGTAGATATTCTTGTCAAAACAAGGTGCCAGTCTGTCAAAGTGAATTGAGTACATAACTTAGTACTGATGCAAGATCGTAACCCATTTGTGCTCATACAGACATTCTTACAAGTCTCGACGGGCAAACGACGATATTAATACTAAAATTGAGTACAGTTGTCTCCTTAAAACCCTGTGGTGGGAATCCAAGTGACGACACGAGTGATGGAATTGTAGATATTATGAGATACGGAAGCTTGGATAGGGCCTGGAAGCATGCTCGTTGGCCGAAGTTCTTTCCCGTAACAAGCAGGAAATCTTGGTTCGCGTCTCGGTCTGTCACAGATTTTCATGTGTAATTTTTCTCCACTTCCATGGTGAAGAAAATGCTCGGATGGAAGGAATTACGATGTTCCATAAACGCAGAAAGCGTTTCTGCCTCGTGTGACAATACTGAACATGTCGTTCACATATCTCCAAAAACATTTAGGTTTCGAACCTGTCGACTGAATTGAACTGCTTTTTCCCTGAAGTCTTCCGTAAAAAGATTAGCTACTATGAGAGACAAACACTATCAGTTTGTTCAAAATATTGTTGATTAAATGAAAAGTAATTAGACGTAAGCACATGACTGAATAGATGTAAGATATCTTCTTCTAGCTTAGCTCCTATAAGTTGTCGTGATTCCTCCAGAGGTAGTCCGGCGAACAAAGAGACCATGTCGAAAATCACTAATACATCAGCTGATTCTAGACACCAATACATCAGTCTCTGAACTAAATTTCTCAGTTTCGAATGTGTTGCTCACATTTTCCTGTCACACGGCTCCGAAGACAAGCCATATCTTTCGGTAGGTACTATGTTGGGAGTCCCGTATTTGCTGACAATGGTGCAAAGCGGAAACCCTTCCTTCTGTGTCTTAGGCAGCCCACAGAGCCGTTGTGGAACTGTCACTTGTAATCTTAAGCTCTCTTTAAGATTTTCAGGAATCTGACTTGATTTGAGGAGGGCAGATGTCTTCCGTTGTATTGAATCCGTTTGACCCTTCTGGAGACGATGATACACTGAGTCCTGCAGTAAATCCGCCATCTTACCAAAGTAAGATAATGCAGTCAGAAGAACTGTAGCGGTTCCCATGCCAGCAGGTAAAATTACTACATCTCTGTCTTCTCGTAAGGAATGGAGCGATTTTCTTTCTACATTGTTGATGTTCTGTTGTGTGCGTGATCCTACTTATGGCCCTGCAAGTCTCTCACATTATTTATTTAGCAGTCTCACTGGGAAGTTCCCAGGCAGCTTTCTCAACGGCATTGATATAATTCATAGTGGACAAGTTCTTTGGAGCAGACGCAAAATTTAGTCCTTTTTTTTCCAACACCGATATTGCAACGTCACTCAGCTGTTTATCTGTGAAGATAAACAGAGTGCGTCTGTATAGTTTATGTCCTTGCAATGAGTGACGTGTAGCGATCGAACTTGGAAGTTTGGCCTGCCACGGCCTGCTGCGTAAGCACATGACACTCCGAAAACGACCATAGCACTCTCCAATGTCTCCGGCAGGGGACAGTGGGTGTCATCATACTCTGTGATCTGTCTACGATGACGTCATATCCCCACTCCTTGGCACCTGCCCCTATGTAGCGAGCCAGCACATACACTGGCGAGCCACTCTAGTAACGCGTTAGTAAGCACCTGAAGATAACGAACAGCGGTCGTATTGAAATACTGTGCAGCTTTCACAACATTATCACGCGTGACACCAGGAAACCATTGAAGCAGTTATTACGTCGGGAAAGTCTCAAGCCGGCGTAGGTGACCGAGCGGTTCTAGGCTCTACAGTCTGGAACCGCGCGACCACTACGGCCGCCGGTTCGAATCCTGCCTCGGGCATGGATGTGTGTGATGTCCTAAGGTTAGTTAGGTTTAAGTAGTTCTAAGTTCTAGAGGACTGATGACCTCAGAAGTGAAGTCCCATAGTGCTCAGAGCCATTCTTTTTTAAAGTCTCAAATAGCACAACTTCTTTCTTGTTTTGGTGTATGGACCCCTACTCAAAGTTTGTAAAAGTGTTTTTGAAACATCATGTATATATATGAACGAGAACAAAGGTATGTATAATGTTTTGTACTTGAAATTGATGACTCGATTGCAATATATCTGAACAGAAACAAAAAAAAAAAAAAAAAAAAAAAAAAACAGTACATATTTTAGATAATAGTCAATCTGACCTGACTTAAAATCTACAACTACGTGATTATTCTGCTATTCACAATTAAGTGCCTGGCAGAGGGTTCAATGAACCACCTTCAAGCTGTCTCTCTACCGTTCCACTCCCTAAAGGCGCGCTTAAATTTTTCTGTGCGAGCCCAGATTTCTCTTATTTTATTGTGATGATCATTTCTCCCTAAGTAGGTGGGTGCCAACAGAATATTTTCGCAGTCGGAGGAGAAAACTGGTGATTGACATTTGATGAGAAGATCCCATCGCAACGAAGTATGCCTTTATTTTAATGATTGGCACTCCATTTCACCTATTCGCCTAAAGTTAAATAAAGATACCAGAGAATTAATTCTGGCAGAGCAATTGCTAAGTGAAAGAAATTATAAGAAGTATGACAAAATAAAAATGATTTTTTGCTCGCAGTAGTATGTTTAGAATCCCGAAGTAACTGAGGATGAGATGCAAGCAGACGGGTTCAGGCAAATGCTGAGATGGTTTCTTCGAATGGGCACGGCCGACTTCCTTCCACATCCTTCACTAATATTATGGGACCGATGACCTCGTTGTTTGCTCCCATCCCTTTTAATGGGGCAACCAACCAATTCGTATTTTGGTGTTTAGTTGCTGCAAGAGGTATCAGTGACAGGCCGAAGAAGACAATGCTGTATTGAGATATGCATACAGTGGAGTTAAAATAATTAAAACAGTAATCTACCTTTCAGACATCCCAAACCAAGTTCTCATAGCTAATATATTTTTCCAGCCTTAGTCAAAGATGCTCGTAACATTAGAACAACCAGGAAGATGTAAAGGAAGTTGCTACAATGAACACTACATGGGAGCCGTCAATGACTATGAACTATAAACTGTTTATGAAGTGCGTTACTTGTCGTTATATCGGCGACATTTCAAATGCGTAGAAAACGGAAAACAAAATTAACGATTCCGCAATAAATTATGACAACGAAGTTAGAAGCATCTCGCAGACTTATGAGTGTGGTCAAAGCAAGTCGTGAATTTGAAATCCATTCCATACCAACTGCTCTCAGAATTTGATGGGACACTGTAAGGAAAATTGCACATGTTTTCTCATCACGCTTAGTTCAGAAAGTAGATCAATGCTAAAAATTTGTAGGCACAAAACAAGTGCCTGTAGTCGAAAGCGTATGGCCAAGTCATCCTTGAGACTGACCATTTGGAAAGCGGCTGGCCTTCCTTCTGAAGGCCGACGCACGGCCCTTATACGCCGTAGTCGAGCAACAGCTAGGGCAACGGGTATGATACAGAGTACTCAAATCATTCCCCACTTCTGAATCTGTAAATGCGAATACGAAATAACGATGATCTTTCGTTTGTCGATTCCGATGCAATGTGAAGATAAGGTTCTTTTTCACGAATCTTATTTTACCAGTATTACCATGTATTGACAGCTTTGTCCACCTTTAATTCTTTTATTAGTGTCAGGTTATGAATTATACCAGTTGCATTTAGGCTGCTGATGTAGTGGTTGAAAAGGAACGGACTGTACACAACTGCCGTTGTACAGAATGGCCTTTTGTGCTACACTAGTCACGACTGGCCATGGAAACGAGTGATTAAGCATGAAATCTTTCCTTGAGAGGCACATTACTATTCTCTGTGGCAGCTACAGCTGCGTAGTACAGCTGAGATTAAGGAGAAGCTTTGTGAAACGTCATGCGAAGAAAGATACTTGTGGAGTCGAAGCCGGATGTGCGCCGAAGCGTCTCCAACGTCACCTGCTGTGCCGTGTGCTGCACAACAAGTGAATGTAGCCTCCTAAGGCAAGCGACAGCTACCCGAAACTTGTTACGGCTTGGATACAGTAAGGAAAGTCATGTACTTAAGTTCGTGTCATGTTCTGTCAAGCGTAACCATGTCACAAGTGTATGACAGTCGTATTGTACATGAAGTGTTACTGAGGGAAAGAAACTACCTAAGACGTGATTTTAAGGCAGTAAATTTTCAGTTTTTATACAAGGAATTTATTTAGAAAGAACAGACATTTTAAAGCATTTAACTCAGTCACCAGCAACAGAGGTAATACCAAAAACAACAGCTGTCACCATAGTCCCCGTTCTCGCATGCAAGTTATAAGAGCAGCTGCACCTCACTAGTGATCTACCTCATAACCGCCGAACGAGGTAGCACCGTTCCTACAACATCGTCTCTTTCACGACAGAGCTCTTATAAACTGTGTAACGAACTTCCCCATAGTGTCTGCATGAACACTACTTATCAGTCTTAAGCTGACGTAAGTCCCCATTGGGCTGGCAGATGTTGTGAAACTTTCTCAAGTGAGACAGATTCTTCCAGTCTTCGTCTGCCAACCCTTGGGTTCTCTTAAATTCTCTTGTTAATTAATCGTTCCTCATTGGTTGTGATCCTCTGAGGATAGCTGATAACATTTCTTTATAAACGAAAGGGACTGCTGCTCACGTAGCGCTTTCTGAAGTGAGAGACGTGTCCTCTATTTTACTCATTTATTAATCCATTGTCGTATCATCTGCGAGGTCTTTCATGATGTTTTCAGAGACAGATTCAATTTTTCTTTCAATAGATTCGCACAAAATGTACTGTTATTTATGTGCACCTCTGCGACTCTGTATATCTCTGCAACTATGTATATATTCAGTATGTTTTTTTGTGAGCGAAGTGGTGCAGTTGTTAGCACACTGAACTCGCATTCGAGAGGACGTCGGTTCAAACCCGCATCCAGCCATCCTGATTTAGGTTCTCCGTGATCGCTTCAGGCAAATGCTGGGATGGCTCCTTCGAATGGGCACGGCCGACTTCCTTCCACATCTTTCACTAATCTTATGGGACCGATGACCTCGCTGTTTGCTCCCATCCCTTTTAATGAAGCAACCAACCAATTCGTATTTTGGTGTTTAGCAGCCACGCTGACTTCTCCGATACTGGAGGCTTTATGTACCATGATTATGTAGGTTACCTTATACGAAGAGTAACATTATATGCATCCATGAACTTATATTCTTACTGTGCCATACTCTATGTAATTGACATACCTGCAGTATGATGTTCAATTTGTGTTAAGTCGAATTGATCTCTTTTGTATTTTATACTGAAGTTTCTGAGAAAATAGATTAACGAAAGGCAAAACTACGTTTCTAACGTTTGTAGACTTAGCTTTTGACAATGTTGACTGGAATACTCTCTTCAAATTCTGAAGATGGCAGGGGTAAATTACAAGGATCGAAAGGCTGTTTACAATTTGTACAGACACCAGATGGCAGTTGCAAGAGTTTAGGGACATGAAAAGGAAGCAGTGGTTCGGAAAGGAGTGAGACAGGGTTGTAGCCTCTCTCCGATGTTATTCAATCTGTATATTGAGCAAGCAGTGAAGGAAACAAAAGAAAAATTAGGAGTAGTTGTTAAAATCCATAGGGAAGAAATAAAAACTTTGAGGTTCGCCGATGACATTGTAATTCTGTCAGAGACAGCAACGGACTTGGAAGAGCTGTTGAACGGAATGGATGTAAGATGAACATCAACAAAAGCAAATGGAGGATAATGGAATGTAGTCGAATTAAGTCGGGTGATGCTGAGGGAATTAGATTAGGAAATGAGACACTTAAAGTAGTAAAGGAGTTTCGCTATTTGGGGAGCAAAATAACTGATGATTGTCGAAGTGGAGGGTATATAAAATGTAGACTGGCAATGGCAAGGAAAGCGTTTCTGCAGAAGAGAAATTTGTTAACATCGAGTATAGATTTAAGTGTGGGGAAGTCGTTTCTGAAAGTATTTGTATGGAGTGTAGCCATGTATGGAAGTGAAACGTGAACGATAAATAGTTTACACAGGAGGAAAATACAAGCTTTCGAAATGTGGCGCTGCAGAAGAATGCTGAAGATTAGATGGGTAGATCACATAAGTAATGAGGAGGTATTGAATAGAATTGGGGAGAAGAGGAGTTCGTGGCACAACTTGACTAGAAGAAGGCATCGGTTGGTAGGACATGTTCTGAGGCATCAAGGGAACACCAATTTAGTAGTGGAGGGCAGCGTGGAGGGTAAAAATCGCAGAGGGAGACCAAGAGAAGAATACACTAGGCAGATTCAGAAGCTTTTAGGTTGCAGTAGGTACTGGGAGATGAAGAAGCTTGCACAGGATTGAGTAGCATGGAGAGCTGCATCAAACCAGTTTCAGGACTGAAGACCACACAACAACGACAACTGAAGTTTCATTACTTTTATTTGTTGACTTATGAGTTGTACATAACGTGTTCTGTTTTTATTGCTTGCACTGTACCAGGTCTGTCTTTGTTTATAGCATTCATACAGAAATATGGTATTACTGCTATCAGCAGCCGTTGGCGTTTGGGAGAAAACTTGGTGGTTTTACCCTGTTGTTCGCGAGAGTTTCTTGGTTCTACCCCCCGCTTACGGCATTACTTCTGGCGGCGGCCACTCTCCGACGTGTATCTTTACTGAGGTGCCTCATGGCAGTTCGTCGGCAGTCTGTTGACCAGTCTCGCTATTCGTCCACGACATGAGCAGTCTGGGCACTTACATGATAAGCTACATTTGAAATCCAAAATTGGATTTCTATGGCGTTTACGTCTTCGTTTTACTTTCTTAACCCTGTCTACATGTCTGGCCGTTCGAAGTTGTTTCCTAGGTTACATTTGTCATAGAATGAGGGAGTATTTGGTGATCCATTCATGTTTTCTTCGGTTAGGCACTGTTTACCAAGTGTGGTACTGGTTGATCTAAGGATCTTTCCATGGCTTACCAGTGAGGGATCTTGCATGTTCGTTGGTAAATTTGCGGGGGCCGGCCGCGGTGGCCGTGTGGATCTGGTGCTGCAGTCCGGAACCGCGGGACTGCTACGGTCGCAGGTTCGAATCCTGCCTCGGGCATGGGTGTGTGTGATGTCCTTAGTTTAGTTAGGTTTAAGTAGTTCTAGGTTCTAGGGGACTTATGACCTAAGATGTTGAGTCCCATAGTGCTCAGAGCCATTTGAACCATTTGAAATTTGCGGGATCTTTTACATGACTGGTACGATTTTCTCTGTAGGCAGTCAAGTCAGGACCTGATGTTCAATTTTGTGTTGTACTTTTCAATTTTAATTTATTTCCTATAGTATCTGTCTTAATTTCACTTGTTTTTGTAACGCCTTCTGATGGGTCAAGTATATGATTTGATCGAAGTAAAGAATCTGTGAATTACGACTGGTGCGATCTGTTAATCATGAGCAATTTTATGAACAGTCGTGGATGACCCACAAAGAGTATTTCCTCGAAAGGGTTGCATCATCTCGCACCCATCGGATAAACATCGTAGAGGCAGCAGAGCTTCACTACGCTAGCCATCGTGTGAGGTGCAGATATATGCTATCAGTTCGTTAATGCCACGTGCCCAACCACCACGTCGAACTGCTTCCATCTAGCATGAATAATATCAGCACTTTCTATAAGCATTCGTATGGCCTATTGATGTACTGCGTGTGTGTTAACAAAATATCAGTGCCATGTTTTATTACTCCTTAGTAGTTGTGACGCAATGTAACTTTCCACAAATCTTCATGAGTTGGGAGTCTGCCCTGGTAAATATCTAGAAGAAACTTCGACTTAGTGACTTGAGGTGATCGTAAGCAGCGTCATTTATTTCGTATACAGTTTGCGTCACAGCGATTTCATTACAACTCCGTTGACTTATAATTGCTTGTGAACACAGTTATAAACTTAACTTAGAATACAGGGAGAAGTAGACCAAGCTGAGTGGTACATCGTGACGTTAGCAACTACAGGACACATATGACACAGAGCATGCACTCCACTCGCTTATTCACCAATATTACCGGATTGCGGTAGGCTGTCAAGTGATATGAGTGTGTTTTGTAGTTATAAGCACCAAGCAGATGTATGAGACAGGCGAAATACACTTAGACATCAAGGAGAATGTAGCAGTTCAAATACTAAACATGGCGTACTCTGACAGGTGTGAATATTGTGGAACTATTTCTTTAATAAATCATGGCTCCTACATACTAACGTATATTATCTACATAAGAGTGGGAAAACTCTTAGAAGCTGAAATCGGGGAAGATCGGTATTGTTTCCAGAAGAAATGAAAAGGCAGTACTTACCGAACGACTTATCTTACATGGTACACTGAAAATAGGGAACCTATAGTTACTGATTTACGGAAAGCGTTTCACAATCTCGATCTAGATACACACCGAGGTACTGAAGGCGACAGGGATGAAATACAGGGAGCGAAACATTGTCTACAATTAGCATAGAAACCGGAACTAGATATAAGAGTCGAGGGACATGAAACAGACGCAGAATCAGGCCTCCGTAATCGAGGTCGCTAAAGCATGCCTGCACGGTGGGTCTCGACTCGCCGGTTCGAATCGCGTTAATTACGGAAATTTTCAATGTCAATATTTGGCTAGCGATTGGAGATGAGGAGGTGGGGCATAGTTCATTATCACCAAACGTTACGCCGATGTCCTAGTTCTAAACCACTCTTCAGCGTCTCATGAAATGAGGTCAAGTGATAATTTTTGATCCATCCATCGGATGGGGACGTTAAGCTTGGCGGCCCACTTGGTACAGAAGTTCTATCGCAATTGCAAATATTTTTGACATTAACTGAATTAAGCATGGAAATTATATCTATTGGTCATACATGGGAACAAGTGCCAGGCCTCAGTTTCCCATCTATCGCAAACGGTTTCATTAACCATTTCTCTTTCTATGCACTTTTCCACCACCGATCCAACCTCCAAATACCACAGAGCCTTGGTGCTATTCGAGAGGAGACAGCTGTGTTCCGTCAGCGGATTCACTCCCTCGCCGCTCTTATCATCATACAATGCAAACACGATACAGCCTTCCATTACTAACCTCCAAAAATACACATACAACACATCTACATATCTGAAGTAAAGGATCCAATGTGTGCCGATGATCACCCTTTCAGACTAAGTGGCAGAAACTACCCCGTGGGATTTTCTAGCCAACAATGCTATACTGCATTTAATTTTTTAAAGCTGTGCAGAAACATTGAATTTAAGTTGAAATGTTAAGATGTATTTTTTAAGTCATACAGGGTGCTTCAGCCGTCCATACTGAAGTCATTTTATGCAGCACGCTATGCTATATCTGAGTTTATAAACCACGGGTGAGATTTTCGCATTGTATCAATTGCTTCACGCAAACAATTAGGCCTACAGGAGAAATGAATGGGAACTGTATCTAAAAAAATGAATACAGTTAAATTTTCTAGCGAGATACGTTTTCGCTGCAGGCCACGGTTTCCGCGATGCTGAAGAATAACGTACTAATGTAACCTTCCAACGCATCTCCACGCTCACAGTCATCTTTCATCAGATAGGATTTCTAGTATGTTGTTCGTAGCACGCCCTCCTACCAGTGTACCAAAATTTCATACTACTCGAACTATTCCCGATATTCCACCGGTCTTGGTCTCCATTGATAGGGCTGTTACGCCACCAGCACATTCCGCTAGTTTGTTAGCATTATTAATTTAAACGTGTCTTTGAGAGTAATGAAATCAAAACGACTTCTGTGAACGTTACGCTAAAACAAATTCGACCCAAGATTAACCCTTAAAAGTGCAATATTTCTGTAGTCAGAATGCCTGACAAATACAACTGTATAATTGTTTATTATAAGTTGATAACATTCACAAAATTGTTAGGTAAAATATTCACAACTGTCAATTTTACAATTTCAAGTCCTCTATTAAGCCGGTGGTGTAACAAAACCAGTCAATGAAGACAAAAATAGTCGAATATGGGAAATAATTCTTGTAATCGCAAGTGTTTGCAGTGCCGTTAGCAGCAAGAGCACACCCGTTGTTAAGGGTAGCGTCTTTGACTAGTAATCGAAACGTCCTCGGTCCCCCAGTTCGAAACCTGTCGCATCTTACATTCTGATTTATAATCAGCGTTGGGGGCCGAAGATTTCCGGAATAAGAAGACAACCTCACTCTGGAAACGGCGTTGTCAAAGAGGACGGAAGAGCGCGCATGTGTTCAGGGCACTCTCTTGTTCTTGACTGGGAAACTGCCCCTGAGGGCGGAAGAAACAGCAATGATCAGCGGCATTAGGATGCAGAAGGCCATGTACACCACAGCATTAAAGACACATAACGTGTATCTACTGGTCATTTGGAGTGAAAAAGTGTCATGATGATCTCTCTATTGGTAAAGGATTCCAGAACGGTCTCCCATTCGGACCTCCGGGAGGGGACTAAGTGGGAGGTGACCATGAGAAAAAGCGTGAATAACCAACGAAAGGACAACGTTATACGAATCGCCGCATGGAATGTCAAAAGTCTGAACGTTATAGGCAACCTAGAAAATCTGAATAGGAAAATTCAAAGAGTCAGCATAGATATAGTAGAGGACAGTGAAGTGAAATGGGAAGAAAACAAGGTTTACTTATTAGATGAGTATAGGATAAAATTAACAGCAACAGAATATGATACAACGGTAGTAGGATTCCTTATGGAGAGGAAGGGAGGGTAGAGAGTGAATTACTGTGAGCAGTTCAGTGACAGGGTTGTTCGTATCAGAATCGGCAGAAAATCCACACCGACGCCGATAGTTCAGGTATACATACTGACATCGCAAGGTGAAGTTGAAGAGATAGAGAAATTAGATGACGATATTGAAAGGGGAATACAATACGTAATGGGAGATGAAAATCCCATAATCATGAGGGATTAGAATGCAGTTGTAGGAGAAAGAGAGGAAGAAAAGTTTACAGGAGAATGTGGGCTTGAGACAAGGAAAGAGAGAAGAGAAAGAATCACAAGAAGAGGAGGTTTCTTGGTTAAGGGCGGGTGATACGGGAAGATTTCAGTTAGATAACGTCATGGTCAGACAGAGATAATGAAATCAGATACTGGATTGTAAGGCGTAGCCAGTAGCATATATAGACCCAGACCACAATGTTACAGTGACTAAGAGTAGGCAGAAGTTTAAGAGATTAGTCAGGAAGAATCAATATGCAAAAAAGTGTGATACGGAAGTGCTAAGGAATGACGGGACACGCCTGAAGTTCTCTGAGGCTACAGTTACAGCACAAAGGAATATCTCAGTAGGCGATACAGTTGAAGAGGAATAGAGATCGCTAAAAAGGGCAATCACATAAGTTGGAATGAGAAATAGAGGTACAAAGATGGTAACTGTGAAGAAACCATGGTTAACAGATGTACTTCAGTCGATCGATGCAACAAGGAAGTGTAAAAATGTTTAGGGAAATTCAGGAACACAGAAATACAAGTCGCTGAGGAATGAAACAGATAGGAAGTACAGGGATCCTAAGACGAAATGGCGCGATGAAAAATGCAAAGAAATCGAAATGACTATCGGAAAGACTAACTCAGCATATAGGAAAGTTAAAACAATCTTCGCTGAAATTAAAACTGCAACAGGAATTCCACTGTTAATTGCGCAGTAGAGAGCGAATAGGTGGAAAGGGTACATTGAAGGCCCGTATGAGAGGAAGATTTGTTGGATGTGATAGAAAAAGAAATTGAAGTGGATCTGAAGAGATAGGGGATCCGATAATAGAATCATATTTTAAGCGAGCTTTGGAGGAGTTAAGGTCAAATAAGGCAGAAGGGATAGACAACATTCCACCAGAATTTGTAAAATCATGGAGGGAAGTGGCAACAAAACTACTATTGACGTTGGAGTGTAGAATGTATGAGTCTGGAGACTTAGCACATGATTATCGGAAAAATATCATCCACCCAATTCTGAAGACTGGAAGAGCTGTCAAGTGTGAGAATTACCACACAGTCAGTTTAACAGCTCATGCATCCAAGTTGCTGACAGGAATAATATACAGAAAAAGGGAAAATAAAATTGATCGAAATTCTGAGAGAAATAATGGTATTTCTTAGAGAGACAGGGGTAATATACAATATGTACAAGAGCCAACAGAGAATAATAAGAATGACCGACCAAGAATGAAGTTCCCGGATTAAAAAGGGGTGTAAGACTGGGGTGTCTTGCATCCCTTCTGTTCAATCTGTACATCGGAGAAGCTATGATGGAAATAAAAAAAAATGTCCAGGAGTGGAATTAAAATTCAAGGTGAAAGAATATCAATGATACGATTCGCTAATGATATTGCTATCCTGGCTGAAATTATATGATCTGCTGGGTGGAAAGAACATTCTACTGAGTACAGGATATAGACTGAGAGTAAATCGAAGAAAGACGAAAGAAACGAGAAACTGCAGAAATGATACAGCGAGAAACTTAACATCTGGACTCATGATCACGAAGTAGATGAAGTTAAGGCATTCTGCCAAGTAGGCAGCAAAATAACCAGTGACAGACGAAGCATGGAGGACATCAAAACCACACGAGCACTGGCAAAACTGGCATTCCTGCCGAAGAGGAGTCTCCTGGCATCAAACATGGGCCTTAATTTGAAGAAGAGATTTCTGTGATAGTACGTTTGGAGCATATCATAGTATGGCAGTGAAACACCGATTGTGGGACAATCGGAACATAAGAGAATCGAACCATTTGGGATGTGGTGCTACAGACGAATGTTCAAAATTAGGTGGACTGATACAGTAAGGAATGAGGAGGTTCTATGCTATATCGAAGAGCAAAGGAGTATGTGGAAAACACTGACAAGGAGAAGGAACAGGATGACAGGACATCTGTTAAGACATCAGGGAATGACTTCCACGGTACTAGAGGGAGCTGTAGAGGGCAGAACTGCAGAGATTGGGATAAGTCCAGCAAATGACTGAGGACGTAGGTTGCAAGTGCTACTCTGACATGAAGAGGTTGGCACAGGAGAGGAATTCGTAGCGGGCCGCATCAAACCAGTCAGAAGACTGATGACTCAAAAAAAAAAAAAAAAAGAAAAAGAGAGAAAAAGGAGTCCGTACCATGAACAACATGCTAGAAATCCTAACCGGTGTGGTCTAAGTGTGTACGTGGAGCACTTTTCAAGGTCACTATTCCACGTTCTACTTGAAAAACTCGAAAACTACGGTCTAGAGCGGAAACGTTTCCAATTTAAAATTTTTAACTACATTAAATATCCTAGAATAAGTTCTTGTTAATTTATTCTGTAGGTTTCATAGCTTAAGCCTAGCGAGTGACTGAAATTAGAAATCTCGCTCACGGTTCATGAAGCCGAGATATAACTTTGTGTGCTGCACAAAACGGCAGTGGTTGGGGCAGCTGAATCATGCTGTATGTCTAGGATGTATACTTACATATGATCTGTAACGTGTACAATAAGCATTTCGAGCAAGATGGAGGTGGAAGTTTTTGAAATGTGATGTTTCAGAAACCTGGTGAAGGGTAGATGGGTAAGTCACGTAACTAATGAAAAGGTATTTCATGGAAATGTAAGAAAAAATGTTTATATTGAAAAAGTTCATGTACATTCACGCTGAAACAGATGAACAGACTTTCCGGGTTAGTCTAACGAGTGGAGCTGCAACTAAGAGGTCTTCAGATTGAGGTCAGCTACAGCAACAACAGGGAAGTGTTATGTTGCCATGGGAGGTCGCTCGTATTCCTCAGTCGCTGTTGATATTTGTGGACGCTGAGTGGTGTAACGCAGCCTGCAACGGTGTGCCTTGATCTACGGTCCCTGTCTTGTCTGCGCAGGTTGATGAGCCGCGTGTACAACGCGCCGTGGTTGCAGCAGCAGTACGCTTCAATGCAGCGCGCCGCCGACAAGCTGGTGGGTGGGCTACGCCAACTGTGGGCGGAAGGTGTGGCTAGCCACAAGGAGAGCATGCGCCGGCTGGCCGTCTGCACGCTGGACATGACCGCCGGCTCCGTCTTCGGCCTCCAAATCGCCGGCACGGAGGAGGGTGACAAGTTTTTCCGGGACTACACGAAGGTCATCCACTCGCTGCACTCCAGAGTGAGTTCAAACACGGTATCAACGATCTGATACCTGAAACCAGTGACATATCTTTGTTTCCTGCTATTACTCTTACCACAAGAGGATAATATCAAGTAAAAGTAAACGCTCTGAAAACAACCGTCTATTTAAAGAAAATTAGGTAATGCGGTAGTAACATGTCTTCGAAGGTGGTTTGTTTAGCAGTTGCATGTGTAAAGACGTGTAAACATACCATGCCAACACTGCTACTGATATTAAATTACATATGCCGATCACCGACCATTTATTAAGATCGGTATGCATGCGACCTAATATATTCCACAACGCCGCATGGAAAAATAAATAAGGCGGGAGGGGGGGGGGGGGGAAGTTCCTGGGCACGTTCCACGGGGAGTAGCCCTTGGGCTAGCGTGCACATCCATACCCAACAGAAGGGTAGGTGTCTTGCTAACTACCCTACAGTATAAGGTCGAAGTTTGAATATTACATACTTCCATACCTCCTCCAGCTTACGTTAATGGAGCAAATCGGTTGGTCCATTTTGCATTACATGGGGTCTACGGTGCGCCTTAGGGGAATGTTAGGCACCATTTAGTTCACGGGTGGTTCCTTACAAAACGCGAAAATATTTGTTTTGAGTACCAAGATCGAGCCAAGGATTCCAAGAGGGCTTTGAGCAGCAAATAGCTGAAGTTTCTAAGATATATTCCTAAGATTCCGATATCAAATAACGCTGGTAATTTTCTTGATATCTTTATCCGTTCAGAGGTATAGATTTTCAAAGTTATCCTGCTTCTACACGTAAAATACGCATTTCACAGCCGATGTGAGGTGAAACATAGTTTATGAAGTGACGTATCACACAGAAATATGCTCTGAAGTGCCTCCATATCGTCTGAAGAGTTTTGGGAAACTCATTTTGTTATGGCATTGAAGCAAAATTTTTATGCTTGTAATTTAAAATTAGGTTGTTATGCGTTATTTCAGTTTCAGATTAGTAAACTATCAAAATTTTAGTGACCCATTAACTTATTTTCATATGAGTGACATGACTGCCACAGGAGGCCGAAGAAAGGAACGAGTGGGTTGGAGCACAAAAAGGGGAATATGCATCTGTTTATTAAAAGACTGACTTAAAAATGTTGTACCAGATGGCTCATTCTACCTTCCTCAAAACCTTTAAAAATTTTCCCAATTATTTTGGCACTCTCTGATGCTCAGAGAGAAGGAGACAGTGGCAATGAATAAGAGACAGAAAGGTATTTATCACTTTAAGGTAGTAGACAGTGGCTGTGGTGTTGAAAGAGCGAAGTAGACAGTGCAGTGTGAGAGAAGGAGAGGCACACAGTGGCAGTTGGACATAGCTGATAGTGACTGAAGAGTTCTAGGAAAAAAGAGACAATGTCAGTGAGACAGGAATAAAGAGTGGAAGAAAGTGGTATTGAGTGAGATTCAGAGTTATTAAGAGAGAGACAGCGAGGGAGACAGAAATATTGACAGTGAGAAAAGACAGCAGCAGTGGGGTTGGTAGCAGTAAGGGAGAGCAAAATGGAGGCAGTGAGAGTGAAAGGAGACAGTATTATTAGCGCAGAGTGAAGGAGACTGTGGCTGTGAGACTGGGGCAGTGTTAGAGGGACACAAAGAGATAACGACAATGAATTGGTTTGAATTAGTGAGTGATATTCGACAAGTGAGAGTGGATGGGTGCACGTAACACATTTAGATGAGCCTGTGGGTGTGAGAGGTGTGTGGCTAGTTAAAAGGACCGTGAATACCTTCGCATTGCAAAATGTTTGGGAAAATTTTTAACCGTGAATGAAGCAGCTGGCATCCTACTTTTCTGTCAGAGTCTTTTAATAAACAGGAATATAATCGCCTTCTTTGTGCTCTGACTGGAGCAATTTTCCGCTTGTTTCGTAATGACACATAACAAGCGTTCTCCATCTCTAAGTGCACTCCAGGAAATGTTGCAATGATAAACCAGAATCATTCGGACTATAGAAATTGTAGTAATGGGAGAACAGAATCATAGTCTCTATTGTGACCAGAAGTATACCTAAATGATTTCTGTCACAAGTTCTTAGTTTGTCCAAGAGGAAATGCTAATGAGACGATTCTTCAGCAACTCATCATGGACGTCTGGGAAAAAAAAAGGCACCTGACTCACTTTCGCAAGGAGCTAAGCACATATCATCGTCCAGCCACACGTAAGGGTTTTCCTCAGTCTCATGGATCGACAAATTTGAATGATGTTACTGTTGCGTTGGGAACAACGAGGTCGTCTTCTTTTGCTATTGTTGTCCGTTTTGAAATTCCACTTCGTCCCGAATGACTTGATGGGCGACGGGTTCCGCGTCCTAATATTTCTTCTTTCTTCCTTATGAAATCATTATCAACAATCTAGCAATTTATGCAGTGTTATGATAATAGACTCTCCAATATTGCCAAGTATGCATTGAAATAGGGTTAAGACACTCTGAACATATATTGTGAGTCACGACGAGATATTAAAAATTTTACTACCGAATCGTCACCGTTTTGCACATACAACGTAAAATCTTGAGTACATGCAGCTTAGAAACATTTCACAAACCATTCGTTCCAAGACTTATATTTAAAAATGATTTTCTTCTTTTTCACATAGAGACAACCTATTGTCAAAAAATTTAGATCAATTTTAGACGCACACCGCTTTATTCGGAGTTACAAATCTGGGATAATGTGAGGTGATTTACTCTCGGAAACCACTGAAGATAGCTCAAATGAAGTTCATGAATGTCCGTAAGTCGTTTACCTGGTTGTCACACTTAGATCCACATACCTAGCTTCTTTATATTTTTGTACACTTTTTTTATTTCATTACACTGTTACAACAGATTGTAAAGATCCTTCATCTGTCTAATTTGCCGCGTGGAGTGGCCGCGTGTCATAGATTGCACGACCCCTCCCACCGGAGGTTCGAGTCCTCCCTCGGACATGAGTGTGTGTGCTGTTCTTAGGATAAGTTAGTTTAAGTAGTGTGTAAATCCAGGGACCGATGACCTCAGCAGTTTGGTCCCTTAGGAATTTACACATCCTCTGTTTAATAATCAGTGCTCTTATTTATTTATTTTATAACGAAGTGTAAAGTTCATAAGCATTTACACGTTTGGGCAGTATGAGTAAGAACATTTTCCTCGATGAAATGAGTTTGTTCAACTAATCTCTTATGAAATAACTGAAACATGGAGGAACAAATTACCGTTTTTAGAAACACTTTAAAGATTCGTCTTCGGACTAGATTGTGCGTTTAATTTTGCAGGTGTTGCAGCCGGCGCTGCTGTTCAACCCACTATTCAAGCTGTCCAAACTGGGCAGAGAGCAGGCCAAGGTGCTCAAGACTGTGCATCTCTTCATAGACGGCGCTATTAAATCCGCTGCTGAAAAAATGCTGCAACGGCGAATATGCCAAAAGGAAGCTGACAATGTGTCTGGCATCAAGGATAAGGATAGGTTTGTACTCCACATAAACAATTATCGTGTCATCTTGATTGTGGTATATGTAAAGTACCAAAACACATTGTTAGGCTTCACATCAATCTTAAATATAATTACATAGTCATTCGTCGATTAGGATGCTATTTACCAAATTCTGTATCGTATTGAAAGCAAATAATTTGACAGACACAACAGCGTATATGCTACTAATGAAAATAGCATTGAGGGAGTATAGTGAAATAAACAGTGGAAAAAAGGGCAGGTACTTGGAGTTGAAGCAGTTTCAATATACAGGGTGAGTCAGGAGTAAGGGTACATGCTTTGAGGGATGATAGTATTAATGATTGTGAACAAAAATCCTCATATGGACGTATGCCCTATTCTGAATGATTTCCGGGATAGAACACATTTAATACCACTTTTGTACCATTTTCTCGAATAACTCGAAAACCGCACCCTCCAGCGAAAACATGTCGCAGCACATAATTAAAATATATTAGATATCCTACAAAAAAGGTCCTATTCATTTATTTCTCTAGAACAAATGGTTTGTGTGAAGAGAGCGCGAGAATGCAGAAAAACTCGCTCGACGCACATTAGATAGTTTCTGTAGGTCAATTTGAGATAATTTCCCGACTTGATAGACCACAAGACCGGTATCAAACGGTTCATCTCAGCTTACTATGTCAATGTGCTACCCCAAATTGGCCTACAAAACTACGTAAATTACAGCGCATGCGCGTCGAGCGAGGTTTTCAACATTCTCGCGCTCTCTTCGCACAAACCATTAGTTCTAGAGAAAAAAATGAATAGGACCTATTTTGTAGGAATTTTAATATAGTTTAATTTTGTACTGCGACACGTTTTCGCTAGAGGCTGCTCTCATGAAACAGTTTGATGATAAGCTTCAAAAACAGGATCAGAGTCTGGATGAAGTGGCAGAGGAACTGAAGAAAGAGATCCGGAAGCTGGAAGAAGGTTACAAAAAGTAGATGTAAGTAGTTGAGTTACTTATTAAACAGCAACGGCCAAAATACGGCCGAAGCTGTAAAGAGGCAACAAAACACACAAATGCTGAAGGTGAATTGCTACGATCTTCAGATGTCATGCTCCATCTTCCGTCAGTAGTGGGGAGGTGATGCTCTTTCGGCTTGATGTGAGATCTTCTGTGGCCTCATAGTATCAATCGTTGTCAAAGGCTCCGATCGTCACTTGTTCTTCTGGTATGATGGGAGACTGGTACAGTCCTATTGCCACTTCCTTGACCACAAGTTCCTTGCATACGCTCAACCTGCTATTGTTTCAACTGGAATTACTGGACTCTTCGAGCTATATGTCAGTCACACACACAAACACGCACTAATTTTGATGTCACAATCACCTGAGTCAAATTTTGCAGTCGCTGCAATCGGTACCTCTGATCCAATAATATTAAGTCCTGTCAAAGTCGCCATGTAAGTGAACATACCTGCTGTTTGTGTGACATTGTGCGGTTTGTGTGTGTGTGGTTCAAATGGCTCTGAGCACTATGGGACTCAACTGCTGAGGTCATTAGTCCCCTAGAACTTAGAACTAGTTAAACCTAATTAACCTAAGGACATCACAAACATCCATGCCCGAGGCAGGATTCGAACCTGTGACTGTAGCGGTCTTGCGTTTCCAGACTGCAGCGCCTTTAACCGCACGGCCACTTCGGCCGGTGTGTGTGTGTGTGTGTGTGTGTGTGTGTGTGATAGAGAGAGAGAGAGAGAGAGAGAGAGAGAGAGAGAGAGAGAGAGATATGTTTAACCAATGTATGCCTGTTTAATCGTTTAATCCGCACCCACCTCGCCCTGTTCAGACCACGTCGCTTCTTCCCTCGTAGTACTGCACCGCAAAGATGCTGAAACGTTTCTTTAATGTTCAAATAAGTACGGATGGAAATGGGGGGGGGGGGGTGGGGTGGAGAGGGTGCTTCTCTAAAAAGTAATGTCACTCTAGTCTATAGTCTAGTAGAACTTTGATTATTATTAACATTTGTGCACTTTACTGGGCTCAATGCCAATGCTCACACTCTAGATATGTTATTCTTGAGGTCACATTCAAATCCATTCACTGCAATCCACCAAGGTGACGTTCATGGCAATGTAGTTAACACAATTACGACGTGGCGTGGCACGGGAGATGCGAAGGAGCATCAAATAGTATTTCTCTCGTTTTGACTCAATTCACTAACTTCGCGAAGGGTTGCTACCTTTGCCTGATGTGCACGGACGATGGCACATTGATGAATATATTTTTGTTACAGTTTTACAACATTTTTGCGACCCAAGATTTCATTGGTTCCTTCACGTTAGATAGCCACAGACACACCACTGATCACTTGGAGACAATCGTAAACAAAATGCGAGAAACAAATGTGACATCAATAGCACCACCGGACTAGCGATAGCAGCAATGCAATTGGATATATGGTTATATGTTGGTAATGAATTTTACGGGTGTATCTATCTTGCACAATCACATTCCGTTAAAATCTTTCATTTCCTGCGTTATTTGAAACCAGTACGCCAATACCTTACATTATCGAGATATCCAATAAAAAGATTCCTCACATACACATTGATGAAGTTTTCAAGATACAATTATAATAAAGTCTCAAACAAATGGTACCACTTCAGAGGCGTTATTAAAAGGGGACGTACAGTTATTTTCATTTGCAATTAGAGCTATTGTAAATGCTGATTATTTTCACTTGAAATGAAATTGGTTAGCGGCACGCTTGTAGTGAAATGATCGTGTACGTGGTTAATGTTAACAGAGGAAATTATTTTATAAAATGTTAATATGAGTATGAATTAAGATGCAGTTCAACTTTTTAGTAGTAAAACAACTAACGATAAAGCACTTATGGCGTTCGATCGTTGCGAACCCAAGTGATTCGCTCTCAACTTAATTTAAGCGGCCAGAAATATTATATAATGAAAACAGGAAAACTGACTTTAAAAAGGCTGAAATATATTGGCGCCAATTATTATTGGCAAAACGATTCAGTGACTACTCTTACATCCGTATCTAGCCGCTGCCAGAACAAGAAGACTAAAACAATGTAGTGATGCTTATTTGCACAGATAAAACAGCTAACGGAGGTTTACATAACATACTGTAGGGACCTTACGGATATTAACTGTTCCAAGATTACCTTTATGTAAGTACAACCGAGAAAATGACTTTATTGCTGCACATTAAATGCAGTTACAATGCTTCGAGAAACATTTTTACTGGAGTAACATTAGGAATCGTTACGTAGCATTCCATTAACAGTAATATCACTTGATGTTACTTATTGTTATTATTGTTATTATTAGTGCCAACATGTTTCTCCAGGACTGAGTAATCAGGCCCAAGATTACACCTATGTGGTTTTATCAAAATATATGTATTATTATTATTAGTGCCAACATGTTTCTTCAGGACTGATTAATCAGGCCCAATATTTCACCTATATGGTTTTATCAAAATACATGTTATACCACACTGGCGCAAAATTTTAATTACTGAATTTTGTTCCCCTTTCTAATCTCACATGCGGTAGTTAAGCGATAAAAATGGTGGCGCAGTAATTTTCTGCCTCCCAGGCAAAGGAAAGTTATTTAAGTTACTAAATATGGACTGGAAAACTAAAGACTCTTTCTACAAAAAATAACGTATGGAATAGAAGGATCTTAAACTTACAGGTAGTGTTCATAAATTACCCAAGGGTAAATGCCGCTGCCTCGAGTGCGGAGGGACGTGGTTTGATTCCCGATACGTCCTCCGATCTCTTCTGATCTATGGATGTCTACTCAGCCTCGCAACGCTACTTAAGCAGCTACCTGAATAAAGAAACAGCAGTATAATGAGGATTCACCTAACGGCAATAAGTGCTGGAGGGATCGCTCCTCGTGCTCCCTCGTAGGCAGCAGTCGACAAGTCCGAAGAGGGCTAAGCCATAACCAGTGATTGGTGTTTGTATTTAAGTTTACAAAAATATGTCACCCATACCATAACATCCCACACCCTTCGGTGCAACCTAGTACTCATACAATAACTTGATTCCAGAGGTACTGAACTCCACAAAAGGAAAGCTGATGTTTATGAGAGCACGTAGTACACTGAATTGAAGTGCAGTTAACTAAACGTTCGATAGTGACTGAAGTAGAAAATAATCCACTAATCTCAATGGTGACAATACTTCGTGATTTGTAGGCACGACTTTAGGCAGTCCAAAATAGACCACTCCGGAAATTAGCCCTTTGTTCAACGGCAAATATCTCTAATTTGGAATTTCAGTACGAAGTTCTTCTAAACATATCAACAGCATCTCGGAGAGCGAGAAATGTTGTCTTCAGTTTTAATAACATCATTCGACTCAGAAAAAGATTAACAAGAAATTAAGTTACCATTGAGAAAGTCAGTTTGATAAGCATTTGAAGTTTTCATAAAGATAAGTACTTGTTGCCTCATCAGGGAGTAAAAGTGAAGGAGGAAACAAGGTTTTGTGTTTATGGACGTAAAGTGTTTGAAGCTACACATCAAATGTAGCTGCACCATTGATAATAATATATGAACTATACAGGACTAAAATGATTGCAATCGAAATGTATTCTTTAAGTTTCTATGACATTTCATGAGGTTCTCGTTAAAGCTATGAACAGTTTCAAAAATTATTCGTCCCTCTATCTGAAATATCAGTTCAACTGAACATCTTGATTTTGTTTCTTTTCATTTCCGACGTACAGGTTATTAAAATTCAAAATGTTCTGCAGCATTCCTTTATAGTATCGATTGTAGAAAATTATGTAGCTACGTGCCTCACATGAATAGACATCGTAGCTTAGAGCCTAAGCACGAACTTCCATAACGTAACACTCCCACACACATCCTTTGCTACTGACCAATATGCAAATATCAGTGTTACTTAATAAGTACAGAGACTCGTTCTACGAAGCAAAATTATTTGGATCCCTTTCCATTAAATTGTTGCTACATGAGCAGTTAACATAATTCACTGATGGGCGGACGAAGAAGGGGGAATTGAAACACTGTCTGGTTAACTTGCTACTTCTGGGTGGTGAAAAGAGACGTACCTGCTACACAGCACCAAAACTGGCTAAAAAGAGACGTTATGTTGTTATTTGATGTTGGTTCATCTCTTATTGTGAGATACCTACACGTAATACCATTCTATAAAATTAAAGAACAATTCAATTAACATAAGTTTCATCTTAATCTCTTCAGGCAAAAAAATCTAATGAGATGACATTTTTGTGTGAAAACTAATCAATATTTCAAAATTTTTGGGTCTGATTACAGGACATTTTGACAAAATCATTGTTTCTGTAACTTGACATGGTATCTCAACTGATAGCCATAGTTCCTATATTCTATGGCTGCTAAATACCATCGCGTTGATGTACCAGTTACTCAGAGAAGTGGCATTATGCTATATCCTGATTTCTAACTTAAGCAAAAGGGGTCTGGTAGGCTAGTATGAACCGCTTAATGCTGATTGTGAGGTAGAACATACTGATTAGTCTGTTCCACATTTAGTTCTCTGACATGCTTATGGCTCACGAGCCTTGCCTACCGTAAGTGAGCGTCAAATATTCGTAAAATGTCTCTGTAATTTAGCGTTTCGTTGGAAAGTAAGCACACTGGCAAAACATTAGACACCCTTAGGGAGACATGACGCTAATATTTTATAACATGGGTTCTAGTCCGGCTAATGACTTCAATTTAGCTAAGAAAAGACTTGCACATTTCTTCCTATCTGCTACTCAACAGCATTCGAATGCACCCGTGGAGGATTAAAACACGTAGTGATATTGTCTGTACTCTGAACGTTACTCTTCACACGATTTTCCAAATATTGTAAGGCGTACACTTGTGGACTAAGTTCTCATGATTTAGCGGGGCAGTCGAGGTGCGAAAGAGTGCCTTATTGTTTGTCAACGAAGAGTGTATGAGTGCAGCTTTCTAGACACGGCTGTTCTGATGTTGGACGATGGGAGTGTCCGCAGCATACTCATGACGAATATGTAGAATAACAGTTACCAGGAGAAAACGGGAAATATAACCAGAGTTCCCAGAAACTTTACTCAATGGAAGAGGGGTCAAGATGAGCGAACGTGTGACTCAGCTTACCCGCAGATAGCCGACTGTTTCTGAGGAAAAGACGCTAAAAATTTTCGAGGTACTTCATGCACCTTTTAGCGAGGAGGTAATTGAAGTTCAGTAGTGGCACAGTGGGTAATGTAGCAGCTTCACATTTTTGTATTACAGGGTGGGGCAAATAAAAGTGGTCTTGAGGACAGAGTTCCAGGGTGCAAAGAAACATCTGTTGGCACGTTTGGGTCCTGGTCAGCAAGCTGCTGAAGGCAAGTCGAAGCTGGACTGCTGGAATTAGTGTAGTGTAATCCGAAATATTCTGTTGCAATTCTTGGAGTCTATGGGGGTTATGCGATACACCTTAGACTTGACGGTTAGCATACAAATAGTCGCACACTGACAGATCAGGTGACCTGGGTGGTCAGCTAGGGCCACGACCAGACTGACCTCTGCTGACAACTCTGTCAGGCATGAAGACTGTGTAAATGTGCTTCATGATTTGGCCGGCTGTATGGATAGTTGCTCCCGCCTTTTGGGAGTAACCGTAGGTCTCTTCTTCCTCTGTTACTGCTGCCACAAATGCACAAATGGCTTCAAAACGTTTGCAATCTAACGTCAAGGAAGATGGGACCAATAATACGGCGTACGGCCGCTGCACTACTTTTGATCATGCACTGGTGTTTTGTGGAAGTTATGCGGATTCTTCGTTACCAAGAATCTGTGAATCTGTTAGGTGATGTAACCACTCAGATGAAACCAGGCTTCATCAGGCACAAAGAACAGATCCATATCAAAGTCATTCACTTTCATCTCAGTGAAGAGCCACCTACAAAACTATAGGTACTGAGGAGCATCTGTGGTTTTAATGCATGAACAACAGACGTTCGGTAGGGATGGATGTGCGGGTATAATCGGTATGGTGCGCCGGTCTCTTGCGACAGGCGTCGGGTTGATCTGGTGGGCCTGTGAAGGATTTTTGGTGAAGTATAGCCACATTTTCTGGCATGCTGGTATGTTTGGGAATGTTTTTTAAATTATTGCTGGCACGTTTTCACGAATTTGCTCTCACATAACTTTCCACGAAGAATACCCGCTGTTTCACTGTGAGTACCATCGCCCCTTTGCACTGCTCCACTCACAGTGACAGAGCCCGCACTACGCTCCAAACGGTGTGAATCACGTGGCTATCGTACACGTGGTGGGCGCGTGGGGGGCGGCCCCGCCCTGCAGTTGTTAGCATCGTGGCCTTCCACTTTCTCCTCTGTGGTGTTAGAAAAGCGATTATTGCGTTTATTTACTGTATTTTATATTACAATATTTATTTATCTACCCATGTCCCTAAAAGGTTATTACACGAATGTTTCTTGTCATGTCCGTAGGAGATAGCTAAACTAATGTTTCCGTTGTATACTGAAATATTGTGGAAAATATTCTTCTACTAACTATACGTCTGGTGAATGATATAAAAAAATTACTTGAAATTTTTGCGGTGAAATTCCCGTAGTGTATCACGATTCATAATAAAACAGCATGTGCCTGTTTTTGGGATAGTTATCTGTTATGAGTGTTTTGCTGACAATTAACTGCCATTACATGAAATCTTCAGCAATGTTAAAGACGTTTCTTTGCCGAGTGAGATTCACACAAAGATGTGTGACACACGCTTTCGCGTCATGCTCGTACCGTTCTGAATTTGTGTGTTTCTAATGTTTCTATGATCGGTATCATCAAAGTGAACGCACCAAACCTTCCTCAAGGATAAACGTAACATAAATATAAGAATTAAGAAGTGACGCAGGAATCAAATATAAGAAAATGAGAATTGAAAAACATTGTAACCATTGAACACACCATACACTCATATATAACGCAATAAACGTAAGACATTTATTGTCGCACCTACTCGGAATTTCACTTACGAATATAATGCCCTTGAATCCCCGAACGTAACAAGCAGCATTCGTGTAGTAAACTTCAGCGGATGTGGATAGTAATGTAAACAAAATCAATAATCGGATTTCGAACACGAGACACAAAAGTGAAAGGCCACGACGCTAACAAGTAGGCCAACAGTTTAACTGAGCTTATCGCGAGCAAAGTGACCTCTAAGTTATGACGGAAAACTTAACTGTCGTATCCTCAGACACCGTCGAGCATCTACAAATCAGCTAAGATGCATGTTCGCTTATTTTCGCTCTCCTCCCATTGAGCGAATTTTCTGGGAAATCAGATTATGACACATGTGAAGTCCTTTTCGTTAGTCACCAAAAACGTCGAAACGAACACTTACTTTCTGTTCACGGTAATCTAAATGGGTGGGGACAATTCCTCGTACGTACGGTACCTGAAAAACATCACAGAAGCATCTCTCGCTTCCCATTCGCCTCACCTTGCCCTCTCTCTCTCTCTCTCTCTCTCTCTCTCTCTCTCTCTCTCTCACACACACACACACACACACACACACACACAGAAACATACACTACCGCACTACCGATTAAATGCCGAATTTGACTTATGGTAGTCCCGACGTCTTGCATCAGTTAAAAATGAAGCAAAAGTCACGAGTCTTAGGACCAGATGACAAACCTACCGTCAGCTAAAACCCAGAACCCAGTTTCTTTGTTGTTCGCCCCTCAGAGACGCGCGGCTCCATATTCCACCGTGAGCAATGTCCTTATGCAAGTCGGCGCCAAATCTCCGTTGCGTGCATTTTCTTTTGCAATGTTTTCTCGGAAACTGCTAGAGATGAATCAGCCTTCAGTGACGGCAACGGTTGCTATCGGGTTTGAAAACTATTGTCACTGACAAGGCGTGAAAAGTGCCTCGTGTCGCTGTCCATTAGGATACACTTACGACGTTAGTTCGAGTACCATATTATATGGATGCGAGTGGGAGGCGTACTTCATTGCCTCTGGTTAAGCGCCAGTCACGGCGTCCCAAACTTCACGCGAGCAGCGTGTGCGGACCAAGGCCCGGCCTGTTATTCGGCTATGCTCGGTCCTTCTCTGAGCTACCCGGAACAGAGCAACTTTACAGTTAGCACTGATATGCAGCATTTTATGGTAGGCAACAATTTTTGAGTTCGGCATAATTGTGATGTCAGCGCTGTTTACACTTCGCTGTTTGTTCTCGATATGAAGGACTTTCTTAGGTCCAGTGGCTGTTTGGACAAAAAGAGGCAGTCTAGCAATCTGTCGTCACAATCCCTTAAAATGAATGAGACTGACAGAAGAGAGGGATGAGAATTCTCAGTTCGCCTAAGCGATGCGAACTGCTTATTTACTACGAAATGATAATTGCAGTTCCAAGCAGAAGGAATTTAAACTTTAAAATGAAAATGAAAGAGCACACAATTAGACTGATGGACAGGCTGTTTAAGACGAAAATGAAAGAGCAAAAAACAAAAATGATCGACAGGCTGAAACCATTGTTCTGTGTGTCAGAAAGCTAAACTTGCAAGCATGGAGCACTTGAAGAAATTCGTGGTATGAATCCTAAAATTTCTGAAGTCACACTCATTATTCCATTTTCAGTTGCAACAGTTTTCAGTGGAAATGAACGGAGGGTATGCCGACTTCACATATCATTGAAAAGTACATTGGTTAAGTCAAGGGGCATGTCTGGGACAATATTCCATTTATATCTCGCTATTGTTGAATTTAGGAAAGTAAAAGGAGTGCGGGAATGACAAATTTGAGAATGTGAGAAGAATTGCAGACTTCGCATTTTATGTGGACTTGACCGCACACTGTCCACAATAACACACTGCAAGGTCACTTCTTTCTGATTTGATAAGGATGCACTTAAAAAGAAAACTGCACTGCCGAAGGCACACATTCTCACAAATACAATGCAGTTCCGTAAGCTCACGCGTGTTAAAGAAAGGGCGAGCTTTGAAGAATTCATTATGGCGTTGCGATATTTACAATGATACTTTTACAGATGTTCTGAGGACACTTTCAATCTTACATCTGTGTTTCAGCTGTTTTCCTGACCGTCTGTAGTTTCAGTTGAAATCTCCCCTGCTCATTTGCAGATTTAAATGACTAATTTCCAGGGTAATTGAACTTTTCATTAAAAATCTTTTTACGTTAACACCGTACAGGATGTCGAAATTGCTTTTCTCACGTAGATTTCCCAAGTCTCCATAATGAGACTGCAAAAGTGCTGCAATATTTTGATTGAAACCATTGTGTGAAAAACCTACTATTACGAAACTGAATAAATCACGGTTACGTGGCAACGTGATTGCGAAACTGTGTGGAATTGTCTGCGTCTGTCTGCAGCATATAAAAGTATCGTCGTCAGCGCACCAAAATAATTGACACTGGAAATTTATTTTCTTATCTATGTTGTTGAGATATGTGAAATATAAAACTAATTCGTATCCAGTACGACTGTATCGCCATTTAAATGCGGTACGTGCTCTGCCTCCCCCTTTTTCCCATCTCGCGCTCAGACAGTGTGGCGTGGAGCTGGGGGAAAAGTGAAGTGAGGCTGAGCGTTTTAGCACAGGGGCCTGGGCACGGCCAGCCAGCCGAAAACTTGCATACACCTTCTCTAGATACTGTTGACAGTTCGTCTTGATGCAGAAACAAATGGGCAACTTCATTCACGAAGGTGTGATCGCGGACACGTGCAGGATTAAAGCTGATTTCTGTAAAATTTCCCTGCCAATCAGTGTCAGGGCACTGATTACGAATAACCATGTGGTGCACATACACAACACTTCATTGTTGCGATTCATGTCGGCTGTGGACTGTCACACCTTTTTCGGGTATCATTTCCGCACAATCTACTGTCCTCCTAAACGATGAGTATGATATTGTTAGGTATAACTTAATGTTTTGTCCTTCGAGTATATGTGTGTGTGTTTGATGTGTGTGTGTGTGTGTGTGTGTGTGTGTGTGTGTGTGTGTGTGTTTGTGGGTGGGTGGGTGGGTGGGGGTGTGTCTGTGATCATTTTCTGGAGAGTATATGTACTTGACTCGCCACAAGCTGTAGACGTGACAAGGTGCCTGGCTGCCACAGGCGAACGCAGTCGGTGCTGGAGACGCTCGTGGGACTTACGGGGGACCGGCGGCTGCTGCGCGAGGAACTGGCCACGCTGCTGCTGGCCGGCCAGGACACGACCGCCACGGCGCTCTGCTTCGCCCTCCAGTTGCTCGCGCTGCATCCTCAGGTGAGCCTTCAGTACTGCGCCTTCTGCAGCAGCGTCACGCCGTTACTGGAAAACCGGCAGCTTAACGAAATCTACAGTACCATTAACTCTCAAACGTAACTGGTTGTTTAGTCGGTACGTGTGGGACAATAATAATAAGTGCAAACATAATATACAAAACCGTTTTTTGTATGTGACTTCTTAAAGTTAAAGAAATGACTGGTCTCTTATCCGTTGGACATGTGCAACAGAAGTTACACCATTCGCGATGAAGCATCTGGGACATATACACTGAAGAGTCAATGAAATTGCTACACCTGCCCAATATCGT
Source organism: Schistocerca americana (assembly GCF_021461395.2). Taxonomy (NCBI): domain Eukaryota; kingdom Metazoa; phylum Arthropoda; class Insecta; order Orthoptera; family Acrididae; genus Schistocerca; species Schistocerca americana. The sequence continues at coordinate 353,042,350 of NC_060123.1, forward strand.
GTAGCACCCCTGCGAACATGCAGAAGTGCCGCAGCACGACGTGGCATGGACTCCACTAACATCTGAAGTAGTGCTGCAGGGAACTGACACCATGAATCCTGCAGGGCTGTCCATACATCCGTAAGAGTCCGAGGGGTTGGAGGGCTCTTCTAAACAGCACGTTGTAAAGCAACCAAGATTTGCTCCATGATGTTCATTTCTGGGGAGTCTGGTGGCCAGTGGAAGTGTTTAAACTGAGGAGAGTTCTCCTGGAGCCACTCTGTAGCTATTCTGGACGTGTGGTCTGCCGCATTGTTCTACTAGAATTGCCCAAGTCCGTCGGAATGCACAATAGACATGATTGGATGCAGGTGATCAGACAGGATGGTTACGTATGTGTCACCTGTCAGAGTCGTTTCTAGACGTATCAGGGGCCTCATATAATTCCAACTGCACACGCTTTACACCATTACAGAGCCTCTACCAGTCTGACTTTAACAGTCCCCGTAGACATGCAGGGTCCATGGGTTCATGCGGATGTCTCCACACCTGTACTCGTCCATCCGCTCGATACAATATGAAACGAGACTAGTCCAACAAGGCAGCATGTTTCCAGTCACCAACAGTTCAATGTCGGTGTAGCCGAGTCCAGGCGAGGCGTAAAGCATTGTGTCGTGCAGTCATCAGGGGTACACGAGTGGGCCTTCGGCTCCGAAAGCCCATTTCGATGACGTTTCGTTGAATGTTTCGCATGCTGACACTTGTTGATGTTCCAGTACTGAAATGTGCAGCAATTTACAGAATGGATGCACTTCTGTCACGTTCAACGATTCTTTTCAGTCATCGTTGGCCCCGTTCTTGCAGGATATTTTTCTGACCGCAGCGATATCGGAGATTTGATGTTTTACCGGATTCCTGACATTCCTGGTACACTCGTGAAATGATTGCACGGGGAAGTCCCCACTTCATCGCTACCTTGGAGATGCTGTGTCCCATCGCTCGTACGCCGACTATAACACCACGTTCAAACTCACTTAAATCTTGATAACCTGCCACTGTAGAAGCTTCTGACACTTGTTGTCTTATGTAGGGGTTGCCTATCGCAGCGCCGTATTCTGCCGGTTTCCATACCTCTGCATTTGAATACGCATGCCTATTCCAGTTTCTTTGGCGCTTCAATGTATATGAATAGCTGAGGTCAAAGGAATGGAAAAGAAATAGGATGTGAAATAGATTGCGACAGTACAACAGACCCCACCCTTATCTATAATTCTATGGATGCAGCTGCTGTCTGATGGAAAAGTTTCAGTGCCGATGCACAACCAACGATCCAACTTATACGGGAAAGAGAAATGTGCACGGTGAGGGGTTAATGGACTGGCGTTGTCGCGGTGTTTAGAGCAGGAAGTTTGGAATCTGGGTCTAACGGGCAACCTGCTTGGATGGCCGTGGCAATTAAGGCAACCCATATAGAGAAGCAGAGCATCCAGGTTCGAGTCCTTGTCCTGCATCAATTTCCAACTCCACCTGTTGCGTTGCCGCATTACCCTGTACGGCTCGAAGTCATTATTTCCTTCGTACATCTGCCCTATTGCATTCCCATTCCATTTTTTCATCCAAATATTCAACTATTTAAAGTATCCGTCTGATGTGTCTTTCTTCCGAACGATGGCGTTGGAACATCTTCAGTACTAAGCAAGGAGATGGGAGGAGTACGATGCCTGGTCACAGAAACTTAACACTGAACCATAAAGACCATTTCATTCTTGAAAATGTTACTCCTAATAGTTTCCTACGTAAAGGTTGCCGATCGTCAATGAACGCAAATAAATGTACAATACAATTTGTAATCAGAGATTCAGCTTCAGATGTCATCCCCTCTAGAGGTTCTGTTTAGACATAGATTAAATGAGACAAAAGATGAGCTAAAAGAGAGAGGAAAACATATCAATTGCGAAATGTTTCATAATAATAAATGCAACGTAAATAGACATTTAGTTACCGCACCAGAACAGGCAATACTGTGAAACATATGGCTAACGATGGAAAACGTATAAATAAAATCTGAACAACAACGCTCAACTGGCTGCACCAACAAGTAGTGAAGTTAATTTTGAATACTAAAGCCAGCACAAGTAGTACTGATAAATTACGAATAGGGCTCGAACCCGATAGACAGGAGAATCTGTATCATAGACAGACAGAAATCTTTAGCAATGTACATAACTTGATTTTAAATTGAGATTATCAAGGTACTAACCCAATAGACACAGGTATATGAATAATAAACAGTCAGAAACCCTTAGAAATGTGCATAGCATGATTTTAAATTGAAATTTTTGAGGTTAATGCCATAAACGAGCGTATAAATAAATGTGGACGAGAGCGCCCACATAGCTTCAACTAATACAAGAAAATTGAACTTGCATTTATGCCTAGTAAAAATAGATTACTGAAGCAACTCGTAATTCATAAATTAAAAACACAGCTCGAAGCCCATAGACAATAGTAGCAATGATATAAAAGATTTAGCAATGGTAGCCTGTAATACACAGAATGAAGAACCCTATAGCACAACGGGCAGCTCCGAATATGAGCTTGTACATTCTATACCTAAGGTACTCAGCATACTAGTCCATACTGCTCAGCCATTCTACTTTGCCCGTCATTTCTGCAGATAACAAACAACAAATGCAATACAAGGGCTGTCCTTTACCAAATCCGAGCGACGCGTTTCTCAGGAACGTAAACTGACAGATCAGCAGAACATTCTGGATCAAAGTATTGTTCAGTTCTGGCAGTTGCTTGTAACGTCCATGTCGTACATCATTGCGGGCACTTGTCTTTGAATAGCCGTCGTCCAGCTATCGGTGGTCAACCACGGAACCCCAGCTTTATCCGGTGCACTGTGAAGTCAGTGCGACTGAGAAAGCCTGCCACGAGTGTGAACGCAAAAGAGGCGGTTGCCTAGGTACGGCCAAACGGGATATATCACGCTTTCGATTGCATATCAAAAAAGCGCACTGATCCAAGTCGTACTTTACTAATTTTCTTTCTTTATACATTGTATCGCCATTTTGTAATTCTTGTACAAGTTGAGAAGACATAATGAAATTCGTCAGTGCTTCTCATGCAGAGAGTGCAACTGTAGGTAAAAGCGAAAGTGCTACTGCGCCATATTTTGCTCGAGGAATTAAGTTTGAGAAACGTACGTGCGAGTGTTAGTTGGCTGTTAACGAAATTTAAATATGATATTAAAAATTAGAGCAGTTATTATCTCGTTTTAAAAAGAATAGTCTCATTCGTGTTTACATATGTTATTTTTCATGAAATACTTTGCAATGTATCGTACTCGGAGCTAACGAGCTATCAAATGATAGCTGTCATCACCTTACACCCGGTCGTTGTAATTAAACTATCTCTTTTTAACACATTATAACACGGGAACTAACTGCCGAGCGAGTACCGATGTCAAGGACATGGGGAAGAGGTAAGGCAGAATCAGTTCAATTGAAAAACTTTTAATGTGCTGGTACGGTACATCATACAATTACATACCAGTTCCATTCCTGCTACAAAAGGGGCTCAACATGGCGCCCATCAGCGTCCAGAAGCATCTGAAAACCCAGGATTGCATTCTCTACAGCAGAACGAAGCTCGGCCCTAGGTATACTGTCTACCTTTCTTGATATGTTGCGCTTCAGATCAGCATATATGCGAATGTTCCCCTGATAAACACAGTCCTAGGACAGGGAGCCTAAATATGGCTCAAATGACTCCGAACACTATGGGACTTAACATCTGAGGTCATCAGTCCCCTAGAACTTAGAACTACTTAAACCTAACTAACCTAAGGACATCACACACATCCATGTCGGAGGCAGCATTCGAACCTGCGACCGTAGCGGTCGCATGGATCCAGACTGAAGCGCCTAGAACCGCTCGGTCACACCGGCCGGCTCAGGTAGCCCACAACCAGAAATCACAGGGAGTGAGATGAGGTGATCGTGCCCGCAGAGCATTTGGAAACGATCATCTGATAATTCAACCGTTTACAAATGCGTTTCGGAGAATCAGGTGAACCTCACGAGCGATGTGTGGTGGGGCCCGATCTTGCATGAAAATTGTGGAGTCTAGTGCGTCTGTCTCCGGCAGAGCGGGTATGACATGCGGGCGAAGCATATCGTAGTAACGCTGCACGTCTTTGGTGCTTGAGCGCCAACCTGTTCAAAAAATAATAGGCAACGATGAACGTATCCGTGAAGCCACATCATACGATGAAACGTTCACCACACAGAGGAACTTCATGCACAGTGAGTGGAGACGAAGATCCCCACACTTGGCTATTCTGTGTGTTCACCTCACCCGATAGAGAAAAATGAGCTTCGCCTGTTCGTAGGATGGTCCAGGGCCAGCGCTCATCTACTTCAATCCTTACAGTAAAGTGGAGAGGGAAGTCAGCACGTCGTTGTGCATCCTGTGGAACAAACTGCTGTACGATATGGATCTTGTACGGATACCATTTGAAAATTGTTCGATGCACCTTCCGGTCATGGACCACGGGATGTTCCTCTGTCGTGACCCTTCCGTAATCATTTCAGCCTCTGATATTCTCGAAGTGAAGCTGCTCCATTACTGTTGTGTTGATAATAGAGCTTCACCAATAATGCTCTGCTCATTTTGTCAAAGCTCATGTTGACACATCAAAAAGAGCAGTGAGACTGGTTAGGTGTATGAGACTATGAATCACGATGACTGATCACTGCACCTGGTGGTCAGGGCCTGAACTAGACGTTGACGCTGTGACACATGGAAAACATGCTCCCCACACTCAAGATACTCGTACGGTAACTAGTCACCGTATTGTAGTGTGTTAAATAGGAATAGTTTAACTATAACCACCCGGTACATTAAACATATGAGTGGTTGTCAGATTAATTGTTTTGCTCTTTGTACGAAATTTGACCCTTGAAGAATATTTATAGCAAATACACATAAATTTAAATAAAAATTAAATTACCAAAATCTGCGCAATAACTATACTCGGTTTTATTATGAAGCAAATTGAAATACACTGTTGGACCATTACCACTCAATTCTAAATCGGAAACAATGTCCTTGTACAGCCATGCGACCATGATGAATTTCATTATTGGAGAAAGACTGTGTAGATCTTTAAAAATAGTCAATGATTATCTCTGAATTTGTTTATTAACTGATGTGACGCATTTATGGTTTAACCGATCATCTGATGACCAATTATAAGCAAAATTAAATAACGGATATCGGGGTCCAAATTACATAGACACGAAAATGTTTTACAAAAATCAGTTGTAAGCGAAAAATATTCAAGACCAAAACGCTTTCTGATACAGAAATAGTACCATTGTCTATGTAAATACATGACACTTTGATTCAGATGCAAATTCTTCCATTACGGCAATACAAGTATCACCATTACTTACACATTTTGACCCCAGCTGTTGAAATACTATAGTAGCAATAGCCCGCGCCACTATGTGCACTGGGAGGAAGACTCGGTCAAACTAGGTGGCGTAACCGTATCGATGCACGTTAAAAGAGCGGCACACAGATTCGTGGACAATGTAAGTATCATATTTCAATTTTTAAACAACAACTGCCGAAAATGTGCGTCAATATATATAAAATTAAAAAATTGCTTACCCACACACAGGCAAAAATCCTCCGTTACTTACAAAAATTTGATTAACGCGTTACTTAGATTGAATTTGCTCATTACAAGGGCATTGATGGGCGATTTTTTAAATTATTAAACAGCATTCTAAACCAAAATTGCACAAAATATTTTTATTCAAAACAACAGGTTTCAACACTCTTAGCTGTCATGTTCTGGTGTTAAACGATTGATTGTTGTTCTAAAACATGGCCATTTCACGCTGACCCTCATGCATAAGATGTCAAATGGATAAAACTCTTCGCATTATAAACGTATGCCATAACTACAATATGTAAAATATTTTAAATATCTTAGCGATGACAGACGTTAATAATGTATTGGGTTTTACCCATCCGACATCTTGTGCACGAGCCGCTTGGGGTAGCCACCCGGTCACGGGCGTCCTGTCACGGCTCGTGTGGCACACCCCATCGGAGGTTCGAGTCCTACCTCGGGCATGAGTGTGTCTTGTCCTTAGCCTAAGTTAGTTTAAGTCAGATTAAGTAACGTGTAAGCTTAGGGACCGATGACCTCAGCTGTTTGGTGTCATAAAATCTTACCACAAATTTCCAAATATTTTTCTTGTGCATGAAGTCCAAGTTAAAATGATCACGACTTACTACAAGAAAGTGTTAGACCTGACGATGACAGCTAAGACTATTGAAACTGGATGTCTTGAATAAAAATGGTATTGTGCAATGTTGGCTTTTCAACGGTTTGTAATAACGTGTTACTTATAAACAGCGTATAATAATCTTTACAAGGCTTTTTGTTTGTATACATAATGTAAAATTGACAAGATACGATCCACTGCAATCTGTTGGAGTGCAAATATGTAAATTCGCGCAAAAAAATTAAATTTTATTACAAAGAAAAAGTTCTTGGGACGCTGCTCATCCGATCAAGTGAAATTATGTACAGCATTACAGAAGTTAAGACTTTAGTAATGAATTTCCTATATGTTTCACAACATAACAAACATTCATGGGTCGTCATTCACCCGACCTAGTGTGAAATATGTGTAACATTAGATGAAGTTAAAATTTTAAAAACTATGCTGGAAGATTGTTAATGCAGGCGAGGAAGATGTCCAAATGCGTAATGAAAGTGTCTCATCCCATCCATCTCAAATAGCTGTTAAATATTGTTGCACTACTGCATGAGAATGGAAAAATATCAGAGTACTTAAAAGAAGAAAGACAGTGGCGAATTTATGGCGTGTTATACTTCATCTAAATGATTAGTCATATTTATCAGGTGCAAAACAGAAAGATCTGTTCACGATGTATCCATTCCTTCTTGAACATAAGATGGTGGTTTACTGTAAACTCTGCAACATCTGATCCCAAGAATGGAATAAAATAATAAACAGAAGTCAGCGTTGAGTTTATTTCATCAGTGTAACTTTGTTACACTCTTGTAAAGAATGTAAAAGGAAATGAGAAATGGTTTTTGTTGACTACAGTTCACCTAGTTCAGTTATTCCATTGCTCTAAAGACCATTATAATCTATTCAGGAATCAGGCGTTGTGGATGCAGCTCATCATTTGCAGAGGGAAAATGTGTAATGTGACACATCAAACAGATAGGGATTTACATTTCTTTTAAGTATTCTGTTTATCAAAAAAAATGGTTCAAATGGCTCTGAGCACTATGGGACTTAACAGCTGTGGTCATCAGTCCCTATTCAGTTTATCCATCAGAGTTTGCCATAAGATCATTTCATTTCAACTTTTATTTACAGAGAGGTTTCACAGTGTGAACCACCCTACGCTTACTTTTGTCTGAACTGGCTTACAGATTATTACGTTAGTACCCTCATACGTGGTACGTTGACTGCCATTAGTGAATCATAAATCCAGATACATTCTAAACCGAAGTTCTCTGGCATAATACCCGCACGTCACAAAAGTGTTGGATTAAACTTCAGTCATCGAACAGTACATTTGAAGGGGTTACTTCTTTTATCTAGATGATTCCCGATTGAACAACCTGCACTGAGTTGCGGCACATCATGCATGACAACTATAAACAACAGATTGTGTATTAAGTGCACGGATTCAACTTAAACGCACGGTGGTAAGAGCTGCTACCAGCTTAGTTAATAATTCACTGGCTGAATGTCTCGCAAGGTTATAAAACATGAACAGCTTTCAGTTTCTATTAGCTAACCAGCCCCTGTTTGTTGATACCAATTGAAAGCTGTTCACACGCTCTAACGTTGAAAGACATGCGGCAAGGGAATTATTACTTAAGTTGTTAGCAGTGTGTACCACCTTGTGTTTTAATTAAATCTGTGCACTCAGTACACAGCCTGTCAATTCAAGCTCCTCACGAATGATGTGCTGCAAAACGTAATTTTCTCTTTCTAACAGCTTTATTATACTCTTGATGTTTACCATTTACTGCGATTACTGGTTTCTGAAAAACAATCGTGCCACTTAATTGACGTCCATAAGAAAGAATGCGGAGGAGGAGCTTTGTACACCTGTTGAACAACTTGAGTTAGACGATTATCCTGTCGCAATGAATGGCGCCACCTGAGGGGGCCCAGCGAGAGTGACGCAATGGCGTGGCGCCGGGGCAGCTGTCGATCCCCTGGGTCGCCTGCTGCAGGTGCAGGAGGCGGCGAGGCACGACGAGGCGCTGCAGGAGCGCGTCATCAAGGAGGCGCTGCGCCTCTTCCCGCCGGGCCCGCTGCTGTCCCGCGAGCTGGCCGCCGACGTGGCGCTGGCCGGGGAGCAGCCCACCGTCCTGCCCGCGGGCTGCACCGCCGTCGTCTTCGTCTTCTTCCTGCACCGCGACCCGCGCGTCTGGGACGACCCGCTCTCCTTCCGTCCGGACAGGTACCAGCTGCTCCTGCTGTAATTTATCTTTAAACTCTTACTGGCGTCACTTTCGTTGTACTTCAAGTTATACACGAATGACAAAATTTAACGTACTTCGCAGTTTCTTTGTATAATGTCATACAGGAGTTTTCTTTCTGTAACCATCAATGTAAACCAAGCTGAAGTTTCCTGAGCCTAAAAGTATGTACTCAAGAACATCATGCAGAGACCTGTACAGGGAACTGTATTCCGTAACAGATTCTATTCATGTATTTTTTATTAACACTGCCGAATAATTAATAAGTGTTGTAAACTGACGTTTTGTATTAAGGATCTTGGCTACAATAGCGTAACAATAATCATACGCATCTCACAAGGAAACTGTGGCGTGCGATTAGGATTGCAGTATTTTACAAATCTTGGGCAGGACTACAACGAAACCAATTACTTATTGTTAGCGTAACATGAGGTTTAATTTAATCGCTGCCTCTCCCGGCTACAGATAGTTATCCTATTAAAGAAATCTCCAACTCGGAACGTGCACCAATTTTGTCTGTCAAGCACTGTAAATGGCACTAAAATTTTTCACAAGAGTTATCTCACACAGTTCAGCGAGCTATTACTCAAGGTGGCAACATGTTTCCTTAAACAATACCACACGCGCAACACTAATGTATTCTTTCCTGTAAAAAAAAAAAAAAAAAAAAAAAAAATCCTGCGAGTTCTTGCGAAATAATCAGCGTTCATCTATTAGCAAAGAACAATTTCATCATGTAAGATTCTGTTGGGACCATATTTAAAGATTATTCATAATCTAAGTCCAATTTATGATTTCTGTGTGGGTTCTGGGCCACGAATACACAAATATCATCGCGAAAACTGACCATCAAGAGTCATGTGTCCTTAGTAGTTTGATTTGAAACAGCCGCTGCAGTATTTAACTAAGATGGCGGATAACATAAGACAATAACTTATCGAATTTGGTTCATGCGTTGTTTTACTCTCAACAAATAATATAAATTACATATTTTCTGTACCTTAACTACATTCATTAACGTTTAAAAGTATTTCTCGGTGTTAATCACTTATTATTCAGCAGTTCACACGATTTTAATTTAAAATGACTCTATCCGTCACTTCTGCACGTAAGTCACTCCTTCCATCGAAATATTTATTTAGACTCTTGGAGTCTGTTTCACCCGACACGGTTTGAAAACAACTGCATTCACTAATACTTGTTTCTATCAGTCCTCACGACATCAGTGTTTTGAAACTCTCCATCACCTTCCTCTTGAAATACAAGCACTTACACCTTTTTCTGCCTTCTTATTTATAACTCTACATCTCAGTTCTTCCTCGAACCAGATATCAGATGGAATTTAAAAGATGCCACTGAATGGGCTAAAAAAGTACACTTTACACTGTCTCTTTACCAAAATAATCATTTAAAAATCTGAGAGTTTCAAATTTCCTATTGCACCGGTTACAATAGATTGAATGTTAAGATCTCATGTTTCTTAGTACTGTTTTCATTTATCATTGCATGTATGAGTAATTTTACCTAGGTACCACTTGATACTAACTGCTTCGCAATTTCACTTCACGTAGACTTCACTTTCACAGGCGTAAGGTACACTGACGAAACAAATTGCAACAACAAAAAATAGTGAATGTAGAATAATGAAATTTCGAGAATACATCTGTCTACGTAACATATTTAAATGAGTACCTTTGCAAGATCACAGGTTAAAGTATGCGCGAGATAAGCCATTCCAAATGTGAGATGCTCGTACATTAACATACGGTGTAGCGACAGAATGTTGAGCACAGGCATGCAAACTTCAATGCGTTGTTTTTTTTTGTTTAGGCATGTCAGTTTGTCGGATGGAGTTCTGTGTCTGTTGCAGTTTGCCTGCCAATAAAGAGACTGTTAATGGTTTTTACTAATGTGGTAGAGTAACGTACGCACATGTCCCATATGAGCTCGACAGATCTAGTAATCGAACAGGCCAAAGCAACACGTCAATGCCGTGTAGAGTATGTAGGGTTACAGCAGCGGTGTCTTGACGACAGTTAACCTGTTGGAAAATAGCTCTGCAGGGCTGTTCAAGAATGGCAGCACAACAGTATAATCACCAAACTGACGTACAATTTGGCAGTTAGGTTGCGTAGGACACCCACAAGAGGGCTCCTACTGTCGTACGAAACCGTGTCCCAGACCACAACTTCAGGTATAGGTCCCTCGTGTTGGCACGCAGACAGCTGGGTTGCAGGCCTTCATCTGGCCTCCTCCTAACCAACACGCGGCCATCACAGGCACCGAGGCAGAACCAGCTTACATCAGAAGACATAACAGGCCTCTATCCTGCCCTGCAATGAGCTCTCACTTGACACCACTGAAGTCACAAACGACGGTGGCACACAGTCATTGGTATGCACGCTACAGGGCGGCTGGCTAGGAACTATCCTTGAAATAATACATTTATAACAGTTCATTTTGTCACTGTGGTGCTCATATTGTTGCCGCAGATTGAGTACGAATCGCCAGAGCCATACGCCAAACACGACGGTCTTTGCTCTCGGTGGGGGAAAATGGCCGTCCAGAGCCCGGTCTTCCTGCAGCCGGACATTTTCACGGCCACCGCCGCCAGCAACCATTCCTGCCAAGTATTGATGTAGTATCGCAGATAGAAGATCTATCTACTCATAGACCTATTACACGACCTCGTTGGAGCTCAGTGAGTTGCCGATAATGGTATCTTTGTCACCTGAATGGCATTGTCGACTAACATCAACTCACCGCGTCTAATTTCACAAGTAACTACACACGCGACTGTTAAAGAGTGCATATAAAGCAAACCTGATTTCAATCCTCATAGTAATGCCACTTGCGCCATTCTTATACGACTGGCAGGAAATCTCAACAGACATCGTCTTTCAGATGTAGAAACACACCTACCAACTTTCGTTTACGTTGCACAACTCCTCCTTCATCTTGCGATTTTTTTTCTTTGGGTCAGTGTATAATGTCAGAAAATGTCGTATTGTGCGAAGCATATTCCTCCCGTAGCTGTTTCATTAACTCACTTTTGTGCGGATGGTTTTTGTTACGTTCCTTATTATTCACCAGGTTCCGTAATCAAGCAAGGGGAATTTATGTATTGCTCATAAAAGCTTAACAAAACCATCGAAGCTGAAAAATTTAGCATCAGTTTCCCACATAGTTAACTTACAACCAGCATGAGAAAGTAAGGCTTCCAGATGACAGCGTTCGTGAAGATTTTTGGCGGTGTTTGCATAAAGAAGATGAGCAGATATTATTATGTGCGCCTTACCTGTCGCTATTATATTTACACTATACATCGCTAACACTTTAAGTTCGGTTCTGAGTGTCGACGCTTCGCCGCAGGTTCCTGCCTGAGGAGAGCAAGGAGCGGCACCCGTTCGCCTTCCTGCCGTTCGGCGGCGGGCCGCGCTCCTGCCTGGGCAGCAAGTACGCGCAGCTGCAGATGCGCGCCGCCCTCTCCAGGCTGCTGCCGGCGTTCCGCGTGACCACGACGGCCACGCGCGAGGAGCTCGAGGACTTCCAAATGGGAATGGTCATCAGCCCACGGAAGGGTTTCAAGTTGCACTTTGAACCGCTGGACTGATACGGGGTACCCAAAGACACAGCTTTGAGCGTCATGGACTCAAAAGAAGTGCTTTCCTCGATAACCGACGATTAAATTGCTGCAGTAAATAAAAATTTCACGGACGAATACTTCAGATTCAAGTCGCTGATATCTTCACATAATGTGGATAAGGAATTCGTGGCATCACTCATTCTCTCTCTATTAGATACTGCCACGCTTCCGACTGATTTAGTGCTGGCTCATCGACGTTAGAGGACCAGTAGACAGTGTTATGACGTTTTCTATGCATACGCTGTAAACGCAAAATGATGTCATCTTAATGTAACAGAAATAGGCAAAAGTTTCTATTTCTAGTCAGACTATGTAAAATTAGTCTTTAAGTGTAAGACTTAGTTTTAGCACCACATATAGCTTGTATTTATGACTGGGATGGAGTACGAGATGTTAAAATACATTAGAATCATACATGCTATAACGGAGAGATTATATGGCTTTTGATCATACAGTAGCTATTTGAGGACTTACATACCATTCATCATAATTCAACACCGCTGATTGTTTTAACAGTTCCTTCCTGAGACTTATTCTGTAATTTCGTTTTCGTGTCAAAACGGTGCTATTTTTATGAACGTACAAATATTAGTGAGCTGTTATACTAACTATGTTCTCCTGAACACATACTCCTAACTACAAAGAGCTGAGCCTTAAATACATTGTAATAATAGCAGACATTCAAGGTACAGTACTGGGTTTATCCTTCATGTATCATTTTTCGAAACGTGTATTGGATGATGTACCTCTTCTTACATATTATATATTACTGTGCTTGTTAAGAAACACTCAAGATAATTTCCACCTTGTGCAAGATACAATTCATTTACTTTTACGAGTATGCGTTTAAGCACTTAATGTACAGTCTTTAGTGGTCTTTATTTTTGGCGTAATTTTATCCATGTTTCTACAATATGCTGTAGTATAGAACGAAAGTTCCAAGTAAATAGCTGCAACACTGAGACCCCTAGAATGTCCATTGCCTTTTAGAATAGTCACGGTACCATCTGTTACACTAATAAGGAATGTACTTATTTTACTGTCTCTGTCACTTTAGATTTTGCTGCGTTGTATACTAAGATTGAGCTAAGCTATACATAGTGCTGTTCACATTAAAACCACGATCAGCCACTGACTGCCCTGTATTTACTCAAACCAGTGATGTATCATTTAACCTGCTAATACAACAAGATTAAAATCCTCGTAGGAAATAAATTTTCAGTTCATAATTTGGTTGACATTTATGGAAAAGTTATACCACAGAAACTGGCACCTGAAAAACCGAAATTTTGCAGTTGAAACAGCACACCATCATTTGAAATGACAAATTTCACTTTTATATTCCAATCAATAGTACAGATACATAAAAATTACACTAGTTAACAAATTCAAACTTTTTTCTACATCTTGCTTGCATATGGATGGATTTACCTAATTTTAGTGTGCTGAATACACTGGTGAAATCAGTTTTTCTCCATGACGTCACATTTCCTAGATACACAGCAAAATAGAAAGTGGTAATTTAGTCAAACAACAATACACATTCACAACGTTTGAAATCAATACTATTTTGTATGTATATATGGGCATGATTCCAGCAAAAGGTCCAAATAAGTTCAGAAGATACTTTCACCTTTAATCGTCTTTTGATTTTGAAAAATGCGACGACGGAGCTCTTCTGTTTGCCGTTTCATCACTGTCCCTAACAAGACCCCAGCAGTAGTCACCCATCATCGAAGGGTTACAATGGCCTTGGTAACGGTGTTCCATGGTATGAATATCTTGGTGAAAGCGTTCACCATGCTCATCGCTTACAGCTCCCTAATTTTCCCTTAAGAAATCAAGGTGAGAATGTAAAAAGTGAATTTTAAGCGACATTCTACAGCCCATTTTCTTATAGTTGTCCAACAGATCATTCACAATGGTAACAAAGTTTTTGTCTTTTCTGTTATCCAAAAAGCCCTTCACAACTGCTTTAAAAGTAGACCAAGCAGCTAACTGGATATCTGTGGGTTTGGTATCAAAAGTTGGATCTTTCAGGAAGTTTACTATTTGTGGTCAACACATATACCCTCTTTCAGCTTTGCCTCCTTAATTTGGGAAACTTTTCTTTGAAGTGATTGATGGCCTCACCTTCTTTATCAACAGCTTTTACAAAGTATTGTTCACATTTACGTTTACATGAATATATGACTTCCTTATATGCCATTCCTTGACTGTGTATTATTTCTTGGTGTCACGGCTGTCCCAAAGGCACAAAAAGCAGCAGTATTTCGTGAATCCAGCCTGTAAACCTGTAAGGAGTGCACCAACATTTAAATCGCAGTAAAGCTATCATTCATGATCCTTATATTTGATTGCCTCTAGCAGCAATGGGATGGATTCATAAGTTTCTTTAATGTCTTCTGCTTAAGCCAAAGGTACCGATGAAAATGCATTGCCATTATGCAATAGTACTACTTTCAAGCTGATTTTACTGGAGTCAATAAATTGTCGCCACTCCTGAGGATTATGTTGTACACCTAGCTGCATCATCAGACCATTGACATCTCTACACACACACATTGAATTCTGTATATCGAAATATTGAGCAAAGGAAGCGTCTATTGATCTGAAACGTGAAATTCTTGTCTCTGGAGCTAGAAGGTTCCTTTGTAGCAGTCTCGACCCCAAGAGTTCAGCTTGTTGTTTCCAAAGGTTTAGATCGCGAACCAAATCGCTGAATTCCTTTCGATTAAAGAACTGATGCGAAGTGTACTCTTCTATCTGTGCAATACTTTCTGATTCACTTCACATGGTGTCTGGTTCCATGGATTTCAAGTTACAGACAGGAACAGGTCATCCCTCATCATGGGGCATAGGTTAAATGCACTGAAGATACATTTGGATACTTTATTTTATGTCTAGTTTTGCTTCAATGTACCAAAATATTTGTAAGGCAGAACTAACAGTCTAAATAATGATCATTCAGCTCACACCACACCAATCGGAACAGCGAATGGCATGGCTCGGCGTTTTTCTTTCAACCACTCGGTTTAGATTGTAGTGCAAGTTATGCTGGCAATATGAGGTGATCACCAACAGGACAATCAAAATACAATTTATATGCATTCTTATCAAAATCAGTCATTGGTTTCCTTTGGGCTTTTGGAGTGAATTTCCCACACACTTAACAAAAGTTGTCGGGGCGGTATAGACAGCAACGAGATTTACTAGTTGCCATATTTCTTCGTGTAAGTTTTTAAACTCAAAAAGTTAGCCCAATTTTTCACGGGAAACACTCACTGAGGATCTCTTTCACACCACTGGATTACCACACCAACCATTTACTGACGATTTGTAGATCTTCTAGCTCTCCTCTGCAAATCAAAAACAAACAAATAAACATTAAAACAGAAGAACAGCAAAAACCGAAATACTGAAAACGAGATATAAAAATACCTTTGAAAACTCAAAAATGGTACTTGCTAGAACATTGTGAAAGGTATATTCGCATTCCACACATGAAAATATATACTATTTCATGTATCACATCAAATATACAAAATGTCTGTTGACTAGTGTTATCAACACGGCATGATTTGCGTATTTACCACTAGTTTCATATGTCTGTAGAGAACTACTGTGTCATTTTCGTGAATGTTTATGCGTTCAGAATCCTACATGACGATTATATCAGTGCGGATGGTATTTATAGCGACGCAATTATGAAAATTTCCTATGAAGGGATGTACATAAAATACGTGTTTAATTTTCGATACTTACGAAGAAACTGCTGCGTAAAGTTAACTGTAAAATGTTGGGAACGTTCACAACATTGGAACAAGAAACAAGAATAGCAATGTAAAAAAGAGTAACTTTAAAAATTTGACTTCACCACACATATTAGCTACATTAGCAACTGTGTGCATACTGTTGTCCTGACATTTATATTAAGTACGCTAGATATTAATTGCTGTCCTCTATAATTATGTTCCAATTTAAAAAGTATTCCCTTTTTTGTGTTTTCTGGGGAGATGTTCGAAAACCTTTATAACTTTCAGTTCATTGTAGATAATACGAGTACAGCGAAAGATTTATTCTGCGTTTATCTATTTCTGTTATTTGTCACCTATACTTATTTATGGGTTAGATGTCGCCACTTCTAAGTCATTGGTCTCACGCGAACCCAGTAAGTTCAGGCACTTTATTTTCAGACTAACTATTTTCGCAGAAATTCTTGAGCACGAGATTGCAGCGCAATTTTGAGGCCACATATACTCAGAGTAGTTTATATTTTTATGATATGTAAGTTGTCATGCTTGGCAACTACTAAACAATGGTTTATGTGAACATTCACGAATTTGCTACTTAGTCCTGGTATAACACAACACCGTTCACTGGTTGGAACTTTTAAGTGAGATTCACTGGTGCATTAATTTTCGTTTCTAGAAATATGGGCACTTGCTTGTTCCTTAGGTCCTAAGTTTAACTTGAGCAACGAACTTTTACTGTGTAGCGACTCATTTTACGTTAAGCAATCTTATTACTACGTGGAAATGCTAAAATGAATTTATTCCAGAGAATAGGACTGCTAATTCTAAAATGCAGAACAGACCAAAATTTTGTTGTTGCCTATTATGGAATCCGGTGACCTCTAAAAATCTTGCGAGATGGTTGGTATCGACACATCAACGAACTCTGTGTCTCGCACTGTAGTGGAAAGAGGCATCAAGGGAAATCATAATCTCGGAATAAGCCGTTCATGTGTATTCAGAAATAAAGTTACAGATTCCATACGACCCTCATGTTTACCGAGAATCTGAGCTTACCAGTAACACACTCTCCTGCACATGTCTTGATGTGTAATCGGAACACTACACTTACTGTTGCATGTTTCTTCTACCACGCCATCACACAGTTCCTCCCACTCACAGAGACCTTGAATATATTATTTCCATCCACCCTCACTCTCCACCCAGTTTAACAGCGAACTGTCCACTGCTATGTCAATTTTACTATCGCCCTCCCTTTAATATCATCGAAACTTGTTTTGACTTTATTTTCTTCTGAGTCAGTCCTACCGACGGCCATTTCTTTTACTACTTATTGATATCTTACCTCAAGCTCTTTCGGCTTGGTTGCTCGCACTTCTTATTCATTTGATTCTTAAATGCTTCATATTGCTGTTTTTCTACTGTTGGGCTCGTCTTGTCTCTCCCTGAACATCTTTATATTTCCTTCTTTCGTCGACCAGTTACAGTATTTCCCTTGTTATCCAAGGTTTATTCGCAGTTAGCATCCTTGTAACTGTATTTGTCTGTCCAACAGCTGTGCTTGCCCTCTTTAGCGATGTCCACTCATCCTCAGCCTAAGTGCCTACACTGGTATTCCTTATCGTAGTATCAGCATCCTTAGCGGATTTAAAAGGCGTCTCATCATTCCGCTTTACTCCACTATCCCACTTCCTCCTCACTGATTCTTTCGAAAGATGATCTTAACATAATCCTATTCTTCATCTAACGGTATAACTGCTCCTGGATACAATTTACATTCCGCTATCTGATTTCGGAATCTCTGTCTAACCGTGATGTAATCCAGCTGCCATCTACCCGTGTTCCAAGTCTTTTCAAAGCGTACCGTCCCCAATGCGATTCCTGAACAGAGTTTTCGCAATTGCCATCTTCAGTTTATTGCAGAACTCAATTAGACTTTCTCCTTACTCAAAAGCTTTCATTCTCGCAAACCTTTCTTCTGTTCCTTGTCGTACAACTACTTTCGGACCCCTATGCTTATGAGGTTTTCCACCCACTTCACACCCGTTCTATATCCTCATGTACTTTCTCCGTATCATATTTTACTTCCGATTTGTCATGTATATCCGGACTACCATATCGGCGTTTGCTTGCTGTCGAATCTGATGAGAACAGACCTATCACTAAACTGTCCACAGTATCATACTCTCTGCCCTACTTTCATATTCATAAAGAACCCTATTTCCTTTATACCATTTTCTGCTGCTGTTGACATTACCCTATATTATGTGGCTAGACATTCTTCTTTCAGTTTCACCTCGCTAACCGCCAAAAATCTGCTCTCAGTCTTTAATTTTCACTTTTCAGAATCTTTACCTCTCCTACTACTTTGAAACATCTGAAATTCTATGCTCCCACTCGTATGATGTAATCCTTAGTTGGTTATCATATCCTTTCCTCGTGGTCATCTCCCACTTCGCAGTCTCCTACCGGAGATCCGGATATACAGTCAAATGGCGGCAATATTATCATTTAAGAACTTACTCAGTACACGAAATGTGTTAAGTATATGTCCTGCGGTCCAGACGACGAGTAGGAGCACTTCTGAAGCGCTGTTCACGTTGACATGTTCATCGATAAAGCTTGCTGAGAAAAGTGACTGAACTCGGGAGGCGACCAGTTTACGTCATTCTATGGTCAACTTCGATATTCTCGTGCCGACACAACTTTAAAGAATTGAAAACCAAGGTAGAGGACGTTATTGTTTGCCGAGAGGGTGTGGAGAATAGATTTTATGTGACTCTGAAAAACATGTAACCACAGGGACGTAGAAGTTAAATAACAGGGATTATAAACTTGCATCATTTTCGTATAGAGTTAACATGGAAGAAGGAGTTGAATCGTACGCAAAAGTTGCATACAAAGCAAAAATTCTGAAACAAATAGTTTTTGTAATGATCAGTACCTTGAAGATTTGCTTGTGAATTGTTACTGCAGCATACTTCTCTGATAATTATAGCAGTCTGCAGATCTCCTCTAGGAAACCTTCAGCGATTTGTGGGAAATCTAAATGCATTATTGAGCTGCTGTCATATAATAAGGAACAGTTACCAGTTTGCAGAGCTATCGATGAAGATATCTTGACAGATAAGCACAGGAAAATTGAATTAGTGTCACTATTTGGTCGTTTCAGTCTAATTTCAGTAGTCATTTTTCCAAATCCTGTGCAGTAAAGTAGTAGGACACTGATTGACAACATCTTTATAGTCAGTGGTCAGGTTGAAACAATTAATGTACTCCCAATTGCTAATGGATTATCTGATCAGACGCTTAATTAACGGAAATAAACACTTTGACACCTTTCAACCATGAGCCAGATTCATATAGAGCAGAGAGCCTTACTAATGAAATACCTTATTTTAAGAGAAGATAAAAGGGGTGGTATTTGATGAGGTGTATGCAGAAAGATATGTTAATGTCAGATTCACAGTAATCTATAGGAAATTTGTGTCAATATTTGGAAGCTGCTTTCCTAAAAGTTGTACAGAAATGCATTATAAAAGTAGGCCACAAGTAACCAAAGGAATTAAAATCGCATATAAAAGGAAGAGGAAAATTTTTGTAAAGCCCAGAGGAAGTCAAGATCTGACGTTACTTTCCTACTACAAATAATATAATAGTATTATAAGGATAAAACGGTAGTAAAACTACATGCGACATTTGTGACTGGGAGACAGGACACTCAGTCAGTGTTCTACATTCCACAATTGAACTATATGACAATGTCGTGTTTCGTAATTTACAAGATGCAAGTACTTTGGATAATCATTTCCTAAGTGTGGCAACAAATATAGGAATAAATGCCTCGACTGAAAAAGCAAGAGAATATATGAAAAATGTCATTCCACAAAACTTTAAGCAATTAGAAATAGCACAAAAATCCCTCACTGAAATTAAGACAACCATAAAAATTATAAAAAAATAGCTCATATATGGTTTATGGAATTTCGAACATAATTCTGAAAAGTTGTTTCATCTTAATAAGTAATACCATTAGTAATATGTGTAATGCATCACTGGCACAGGGATTTTTTCTACACAGGTTAGAATGTACAGTCGTTAAACAACCTCGTAAGAAATATGGCAAGAAAGGCTTAACCAACTACCGTCCAATTTCGTTACTGACATATTTTTTCCAAAATATTCGAAAAGTAACGTACTCAAGTGGAAACAATTCGATTAGCATGTCACAGTCTGAACTCCTTAACGTTTGCACGACTGAGAATACTATTTACGCTTTCACTCATAGAATAGTAGTCTTATATAGTAATATATCGTCAGGTGGTATTTATTGTAATCTTCTCGAGGCGTTTGATTTTGAGACGATGTTAATCTCTCAGAGAAAACTCAAATTTTATGAGATTCGTGGATTTATACACATCTAGTATGAATCATACAAATAAACAGAATGCAATAGTTGTGCTGAATAATTAAAACGATGTCAGGAAGGCAGAAAATTTTAAATACCATGGAAAAACGAAAAAGGAAGTCCAAAAAGCTTTAATTTTGGATCCACTCGTATTCTTCATATAGGTGAATGATCTTCTACTTACCATCCAATAACCAAAATTTGCATTATTTGCACCTGATGCTAGTGTTGTAAAAAATCCTGTTATGCAGTAAGCAACAGAAAAGTTGGTAAATGATATTTTTGAAACAAATATTAAGTAGTTCTCTGAAAACAAACTCTTCCCAAATTTTTAAGAAAACACACTGAGTCATATTGACAATTGATGTAGCACATGAGTAGGACTTAGTAAACAGGGTAGAATGCTACAGATTTTTGGATGTACATGTTGATGAAAACTTGAGTTGGTAGATGTTCAGCTACTTCTGCTCTTCACGAAAATGCTGATAATGGAAACAAATGTATCAACCTCCTAATCTATTTCGCATATTTCCACTCAATATCTTACAGAGTAGTTTTCTGGGGTAACTCATCACTTAGAAAGATGGTATTGATTGCACAAAAGCGAGCAGTAAGAAAAATAGGCGGCGTTCACCTATGGACATCGTATAGATACCTCCTCAGGGAGCTAAGAATCTTAACTGCGCCGTCATTGCACATATATTCACTAATGAAAGTCGTCATTAACAATCCATAACAATTTGAGAAGAACAGCGGTGTACATTTCCACAACACTAGAGGGAAAATTATTTTATTAACCATGGTTAAAGTTATCAGTATCTCAGAATGGAGTTCAACATAGAACAACAAAAAATGTTATCTTTGACAAATACCATAAGATATCTGACAAGTAGCGAAGCAAGTTTTAAATCTAATTTAAAATCAGCTTTCCTGAAAAGTTCCTTTTGTTGCATGGATGAAATTCTACTTAAAAACTGGTAGCTGGTAAACAAATGGAGATGCGTGAGTGGGACTAAAAGTAATAACGTTAATCTTGTATATGTATCCTGTAAACTGATTCGTTTATTCCGATGAAAGAATTGTTTAAATGATCTACAGAACTTGTAAATAACTACCATAAGGCGTCAGTCGACCAGCATGTGCATATACACCAGTTGGCACCCGTGGAAGCACATCCATAAACCTAAGAAAAACCGTTAGCTCAGAACATTTTTCTACTAAGCAAAACTTTACTTTGATCGATTATCTTGCCCTGTAGTGCAGGAATACTTCTAAGGATTGCCCCGACAGATGTCTCAGAACTTCACGTCACCTTCCCCTGTATAACCAGAATTAGTATAATAGCAGGTTATCCGCGGGAGGGTAGCCGCATGGTATAAGGGGTCCCGCACGGTCCGCGTGGCTCCCCCCGTCGGAAGTTCGAGTCCTCCCTCGAGTATGGGTATGTGTGTTGTCCATTGCGTAAGTTAGTTTAAGTTAGATTAAATTGTGTTTAAGCTTAGGGGCCGATGACATAAGCAGCTTGGTTCCATAAGATCTTACCACAAAAACAGAAAATAGCAGGTTAAAATTTCTGGCACTCCATTTCACGATAAAATTAGCTGTGACCCTTTCTCAGTGCCGACCAAATGATTTTTCTTTACCTCCGTCATAAGTAGCACACATCTATAACTGCGTCACGTCTTCACCAGCCCTACAGCGCTAACCCCTCCCACACCATTAGCAGGACAGAGAGGTGATAAAAAATTGTACCTGTCAGCTTACGTACCACGATGCAGTATTCTTGATACAACTGGTTAATTGTAGTGTGAGGTGGAGCAAATTACGAAATTATATTACGAGTTTTTGGTATGTAGACCCTATATGGCTATGTCCGGGTGCCTCTACCCTATGTTTCCAGAACGAGATTTTCACTCTGCAGTGGAGTGTGCGCTGTTATGAAACTTCCTGGCAGATTAAAACTGTGTGCCCGACCGAGACTCGAACTTGGGACCTTTGCCTTTCGCGGGCAAGTGCTCTACCATCTGAGCTACCGAAGCACGACTCACGCCCGGTCCTCACAGCTTTACTTCTGACTGTATCTCGTCTCCTACCTTCCAAACTTTACAGAAGCTCTCCTGCGAGCCTTGCAGAACTAGCACTCTTGAAAGAAAGGATACTGCGGAGACATGGCTTAGCCACAGCCTGGGGGATGTTTTCAGAATGAAATTTTCACTCTGCAGCGGAGTGTGCGCTGATATGAAACTTCCTGGAAGATTAAAACTGTGTGCCCGACCGAGACTCGAACTTGGGACCTTTGCCTTTCGCGGGCGAGTGATTTACCATCTGAGCTACCGAAGCACGACTCACGCCCGGTAGGAGACGAGATACTGTCAGGAGTAAAGCTGTGAGGACCGGGCGTGAGTCGTGCTTCGGTAGCTCAGATGGTAGGGCATATGCCCGCGAAAGGCAAAGGTTCCACGTTCGAGTTTCGGTGGGGCACACAGTTTTAATCTGCCAGGAAGTTTCATATCAGCGCACACTCCGCTGCAGAGTGAAAGTCTCATTCTGGAAACATTCCTCAGGCTGTGGCTAAGCCATGTCTCCGCAGTATCCTTTCTTTCAGGAGTGCTAGTGCCCGCATCTCGTGGTCACGCGGTAGCGTTCTCGCTTCCCACGCCCGGGTTCCCGGGTTCGATTCCCGGCGGGGTCAGGGATTTTCTCTGCCTCGTGATGGCTGGGTGTTGTGTGCTGTCCTGAGGTTAGTTAGGTTTAAGTAGTTCTAAGTTCTAGGGGACTGATGACCATAGATGTTAAGTCCCATAGTGCTCAGAGCCATTTGAACCATTTTTTAAATAAAAAAGAAAAAAAAAGGAGTGCTAGTTCTGCAAGGTTCGTAGGACAGCTTCTGTAAAGTTTGGAAGAAAGGAGACGAGATACTGTCAGAAGTAAAGCTGTGAGGACCGGGCGTGAGTCGTGCTTCGGTAACTCAGATGGTAGAGCATTTGCCCGCGAAAGGCAAAGGTCCCAAGTTCGAGTCTCGGTTGGGCACACTGTTTTAATCTGCCACGATGTTTATCCCGTATGTCTTTTGACAAAATACAATTTTTCTTCATAATGTCAAACTTGTATGTGATTACTACTCCTTTTGGACGAGCTGCGTTTGCGAAAACATATGGATGATCCTTATTGTTCGGACTAATCCTAAAACTATGTATTCATGTAATAGCCAATCCCTGAAACTCTGGAAGGTAAGTACTTGACAGGATTAACCATTCTCTGTGCGGACTCTCTCTTCAAACACATGTGGACGAAGGTCTGTACGCCGGCCGGAGTGGCCGAGCGGTTAAAGGCGCTACAGTCTGGAACCGCATGACCGCTACGGTCGCAGGTTCGAATCCTGCCTCGGGCATGGATGTGTGTGATGTCCTTAGGTTAGTTAGGTTTACGTAGTTCTAAGTTCTAGGGGACTTATGACCACAGCAGTTGAGTCCCATTGTGCTCAGAGCCATTTGTACAATTTTTGAAGGTCTGTACACATAGCATGTGTGAAACACAGCCTTCCAAAAATTTCCGCGATACCATATAAGGAAACTTGCCTCTTGTTGGTACGGAATAAGTTTCTTAGCTTGTTCGTTATTCAGCGCCGTTTAAATGGGCGTCACTGCATATGTTGAAATACTGACATTCAGAAAAATATTTCAAATTTTCTTTCGAATGTCAAATTATGCCTTAAAAAAAAGAAGGGAATTGTTATGAATTAGTTATAAATAATTGGCATCAGCCTGAACAGTGCAGTAAGGAAAGAGGAAAATGGTGTATCACTGGCGTACCTATTGAGAAGGTCCTTGTGATACTTTCTTTAGACGATGTCGCTGAAACATTTTCGCACACATGAAATCGATTTGCAAGTGCAAGATACTTCTATACTGAGGACTTCAGCTTCTTACCTGACGGATACGTCACTGAGTGGTACTTCATTTACATGTCTCGTAGTTTTGATATATTGAATACCAAGCAAAAAATAATCATCCTACACTGAAAAGTCAAAGAAACTGGTACACCTGCCTAATATCGTCTAGGGCCCCTTTGAAAATGCAGAAGCGCCGAAACACGAAGTGGCATAGACTCGACTAATGTCTGAAGTAGTGCTAGATGGAACTGGCACACCATGAATACTGCAGGCTTTGTGTCCTGCAGTCATCGAGGGTACACGAGTGAGCCCATATCGATGATGTTTCGTTGAATGGTTCCCACGCTGACTCTTGTTAATGGCACGGTATTGAAATCGGCAGGAATTTGCGGAAAGATTGCACTTCTGCCACTTTGAAAGATCCTCTTCAGTTGTCATGGGTCCCATTCTTGCAGGATCTTTTTCCTGCCGCGGTGATGTTGGAGGTTTTATGTTTTACCGGATTCCTGATAATCACGGTGGACTCGTGAAATGGTTGAACGGGAAAATCCCCGATTCATCGCTACCTCGGTGATGCTGTGTCCCATCGCTCTCGCGCTGACTGTAGCACCACGTTCAAACTCACTTAAATCTTGATAAAGTGGCATTGTAGCAGCAGTAGCCCGTCTAACAACTGCACAAGACACTTGTTGTCTTATATAGGCGTTGCCGACAGCATTTCTGTGTTCTGCCTGTTTAATACAAATGCCTATACCAGTTTCTTTGGCGCTTCAGTGTATTTATGTCATGTTAATCGAAGGTGTGCTTTACTCGTGTTGGTCATGAGAGCGAGTAGCGGCACTTCCGTCTTAGAACATGTCGAAACTGAGACTGAACTGGCTAACTAGAGTTCGTGATTTTCAAAGCAATGTATTAATTTGTAGGGCAAATGAGCGAGTACTGTTGAGCTTTGTGGTGCGCTTCCGCAGCAAATGTACAGGAAGTGACCGTGTAAGAGGCGTGAGACGGACATTGGTTTCTATCCGTATTATCCTCTTCCACTGGAAAAAAATTATATTAAGTGCCTTTCCCTGTGAGCAAACTTGCGAAGAGAGTGCTCTACCTCTGTCACAGGAGGCCTCCCCACATTCGAACTCTCTTAAAGTAGCCACATGACTCGGTACCTATGAAGTCGCTCAAGGTAGCAACACAGAGTAGTAGATATCAGTTCAGTACTACATGTCTATAATAAATTCGTGACAGTGAAATCTATGTACGTCTTTTAAAGAATCGTACTTGTCTGTGATATGTGCAACAGTTCTAAGCTACTTCTGGACTCTTTAGTGCTGTAAAAGATCCTGCCACCAGGCGCCACATATAGCACTATACACAACAGAACAAATAGTCCTGTCATGGGGAAAGCCATGTATAACACTATTATACGGGAAACTGTGAATATACACGTCACAAACGAGTCTACTTTCCCCAACTGTCGTTTAATGTAGCCCCCTTTACAGTATTTGACTGTGATATATTGCTAAAGGATATGGAAATCAGACTATTCGTTCCTTTTCCTTAGAATTTTCATGTTGTTATTCGAAAGAAAAACAGCAAAAATGGAATAATACTTAATCTAGGACCTTTCTGTACCAAGTTCAAGAAGTGGTTTGTCTAATGGATTTACGGTTGCCAAACTATCTATGCAAAGGAATGGTTAAGTTTCAGAAAAGAAAAAGAGTTAAATTTGGTCCGCTTCCCTGGTATTCCCGAACATAATTTCACAAGTAAATATAACTTTCCAAGAGATGGTTCTGAGAAAACCACAGGAATCTTTTAGCAACAACACCAATATAGACATATAGTTTTGCTCTAGAAAGGCCAGGAATATTTAATCATCACTACGTTCTGAAAATATATGGCCAGATGGACTTCAATGGTTGCATTTTTATATAACTAACAAATTAAATATTTAGATATTCTAATAACATATTCCATAAATTTAAATTTATTAAGGCACTTTGTTTATGCCTTTCTCTTAAGGATACAGGGTACTTCAGTGGCTCAGTATTATGTAAAAATCAACACCTATTCTTTCAGGCACTGCCTATAATTTATATGTTTTATAGATTTTTTGTTGATATTAGGTAATGCAGCACACGTTCTAAACAAGTTATAAGAGTTTTGGATATTTTTGAACCTGCTTAGGTGTATTAAGAAATTACAAAGAAACTGATGCAATATTTTTCCAAAATGCTTTCTCAAATTGAGGTACCATTTAATCCAATGTTATAGATTTGAAGGAGACAAAATTTTTACCAGATACGCATGACATGATTTCTAAGGTACTAGGGTAAAAAGTATCACATCTTTCCCATATGCAGTGGGTGAAACATTCATATGTATTCCGAGTGCCCCCATGAAAACATTTACTAGGCAAAACAGGGTCACTCTGGTCTTTAAAAACTGTTTTTATTTCATTCGTAACAGGCTCAGGAAAACAATGCTTATGATGGTATATTTGACCACTCTCTTTTGCATTTTGGTAACCACATCTAGAATCTGCTACTTTAGGGCAAAGTCTGGGAACAGGGTGGTCATTTATGGATAACTTAACGAAAGTAGGTGGCCCATAACGCTTTTCTCATTGATGCAACATCATTCAGAGGTGCAGTTCCTCTAATGGACAGTCCATTATATCTCTGAAGAAGGTCTGTTTCACTTTCAGTCAATCTGTCTCCGCTAGACAGAGATTTTCCATCAGATAGCAACTTCACTTTCATATCTCTTCGTATCTTCCTCATTCTAGCAGCCATCTTCTTTTGCACATGTCAACAACACTCCAGTTTTGTTACCAAGGTATCACCACAAACATTGAACTTATTAAATTTATTCAAAGCTTTAGAGTCCCCATCGCCTAGGTTCTTCGTATATTTAACTTTATAAACGGGCACGGACCTGAAATATTCTTAGAGCTCCATGACACTCCATACCTTCACTGTAACCATCATAATTCTTAGAACACTGATGTTCAGTTTGTCCTTCAGTGTTACCATGGCTGGTGTGGCAGTACTTAGATAAGCACTCAACATCAACAACTTTTCCAGTCTGCAGATAAGTAGCATTTACAACACTATTCGAGAAACGATGTCCTTGACGTTGCCATGTCCCATCAAGTGCAACAGCTATGTCCCTGATTCAACTAGGATTTACAGTTTCTTCTACTGCACGTTTCATAGATGCTTTAGACACAACCGTCGAGGCACCTGAAAGAATTTTTATGTACTTTCTGAACCTACTGGGAGGAGGAGGAAAGTCCATCAAACCACAAAACGTTTGAGCAGCCTTTTTTCCTTTTCCTACGGCACGCATTGCATACACTAACTGCAATGTTCGAAGTCATTTTCGAGGTGGATGTATTGCAGGATCTACTCAGAACAACTAATTTTGACGCTAAACCCTTCCCGCTACTTTGTTTTTCAGTTGTTTCAAGACAATTTACAACATCACATTGTTTACATTTCACTACTTTCTTTATCAAAGAAGATAAGATGCCCACATCAACAATAACAAATCCACTACAAACAGCTTCATTGTTAATACAAAAACTCGAATCACTGGGAGGCGTGCCATGTGGGAGTTTCTTCCCTAAAGAACTAATATATAGGTTACTTTCAACAGTGTGGCTTGCTTTTTTTGAGAACTGGCTATGACGGAATTTCCTTTTATTGATTTTCTTGATGCGTGACATAGTTCGTATTTATTGAATACTAAAGGATATGTACTTCCACAATTATATGCAGCACTTGATGAACAAACATTCAGTAGCACGTGAACAAACAGCTTCAGCAAATCAAAAGTAAACGCCAGTAAAGGTAATCATTTACAGACAGTAGAAACCTGCACTGCTACCCACATATACTATGTATCATACGTATAATCGCTGTAAACAGAAGTTCACAGTTCTTTTCGAAATTATACTGATTTCAGTAACAGAAATAAAGGGGGAGTGGCGAGTGGCGGCATACATGACCGTAACCGTGAAATTTGGTATAATACGTAATTTTTCATTTGAAACCCTATCAGGAAAGATAACAGAATTTAATAAAGTCTTAACAAATTTCGATTTTACCATCATTTATAAGTACACTATATCCTTAACCAACGATATTTGAAATGCTAAACGTCACTCAGTACTGTCATTCAGTACTGTTATCTAACGCTACTTCAGTGTTACTGTGACAATAAGAAATTTTCTTCTCATAAGAGTTTTATCATTACTTTACTCAAAACTGAAACCTGCAAAATTTCAGTATTTATGCATGACAAGTTCGTCTTTTTAGCGAAACTCACTTTTACTTTACTTATTACGGTAAAGAGTTGTTGTTGTTGTTATGGTCTTCGGTCCTG
Organism: Schistocerca americana; assembly: GCF_021461395.2. Classification (NCBI taxonomy): domain Eukaryota; kingdom Metazoa; phylum Arthropoda; class Insecta; order Orthoptera; family Acrididae; genus Schistocerca; species Schistocerca americana. The sequence continues at coordinate 353,070,979 of NC_060123.1, forward strand.
AGACTGGTTTGATGCAGCTCTCTATGCTACTCTATCCTGTGCAAGCTTCTTCATCTCCCAGTACCTGCTGCAACCTAAATCCTTCAGAATCTGGTTAGTGTTATCATCTCTTGGTCTCCCTCTACGATTTTTACCCTCAACACTCCCCTCCCTTGATGGCTAAGAACATGTCCTACCAATCGATCTCTTCTTCTAGTCAAGTTGTGCCACAAACTTCTCTTCTCCCCAATACTGTTCAATACCTCCTCATTAGTTATGTGATCTACCCATCACATACCACAAAGAATAAGAATATTAAAACCGTTAAATTTGTCTGAAAACATCTACTTCAGTATTTAATCAAAATTTAAATTCAGCACTTGTACTATATAAATGATACAGTAACTTTAGTCCACAACAGACAACTTCAGAATTTTTTTCGGAGATGGAAATTAGTGTATGTAGATACTGATTAAAGCACTTCAAATGTTTTCATAAGAGGTTTACCCGGAATAAGCAAACACCAGAAAGGACCCAATATAGGTCGGTTTGTTGGTTAATTTGGGGGAGGGAACAAGAAACAGAGAGGTCATCGATCCCATCGGACTAGGGAAGGATGGAAAAGGAAATCACCGCGTCGTTTCAAAGGAACCATTCCTGCATTTGCCTGAAGTGAGTAAGGGAAATCATTCATCGAAAACCTAAATCAGGACTGCCAGACTCACCTCTGAACCGTCGTCCCCACGATAGTGAGTGCAGTGTACTAACCACTAGCCACGTCGCTCGTTCGTATACAGGTGAATGATAAGGAATAAAATAATTGGGTGAACAAAATTTCACGTTTAACACAATAATTATCCGAAAGAGTGAAATTTGAATTAATAGCCTACAATTCTATGTATACAGTTCGTAACCTGTTGGCTGTAGTCGTTTGGCGTGGCTGGTAACAATGCAGGCTACAGTACAAATGGTATGGCGTACAAGTTTCTTGATGTATGGACTAATTAATTCTTCTTGGTGTCATTTTAAAGTCCATCACATTGTCCAAAAACTTGAACAAATCCTGAAATAATTCCGCAGTCTTCATCCGAGGCTACTGTTCAACATTTTCCAGGCACTGCATCGCCTGCTCCGTCTGAGTGTTGCCTCTTTCATTACTGCCTACAGGCTGTGTCCCCTCCTTCGAACTCACTCTACAGCTAACGTGCCAAAAACCCAAGCCCACTTTTACGTTTCCCCCCAATAACTTTCGTAGAGTACAAAAGGACTCCATACATATGTAACACATATTCTACAAATTGTTCCTAGGTGTGTATTATTTTATACAAATGACAACTTATACAAATTTATAAAATTAATTGCCCGAATATCTTCATTTCATTAATGTATGACAAAATATTAATTTCCAAATCATACAGTTCTCATATTTCTTTACATAAGTTACATACATACACTCCAACATCACATACTTCACACTTTCCATATAGTCTTTGCATATCACAGATATATTACGACAGACTTCAGAGGCAAAAAAATTATAAATTAGTAGAGTGATTGAAGAATAGTGTTACAGTGAAGTATGGAGCACTAGAGTACTAACGCAGTTTTGGAGAGGCACACCCAACCTGACGCACATCCAACATGATGCACACCCAACCTGATGCACATCACAGCTATAGTCTGCCATTCCCACCTACTTCGACACAGGATGAGCAAAAGGCAGGTGTGCTGCCAGACCTACTCCCACCGACAGATAATCGTGGATGACCTGCATGCTGTCATATCCAAACGGTCAGTGGCGGCTCATGAGGAAACATTCTGAACGTTCACAAATTTTTAGATTTGGATAAATATGAGAGTGTGAAATCAAAAGCACTTGCTGTATAACAGTCACCCTTAAGAAATTTACACAACTTCTGCCACGAACAATAATTTAATTACAGTAATAATAATAATAATAATGATAATAACAATAATAGTATTACGGAGAAATTTTCTGAACAAAGAATGAATTGTTTTTGTGAAGCTTTGCCTTTTTGTACTAAGTAATACAATTTGGGGCAAGAACGAAATAACGTTTAAGCTTTCGCTACTCTCAGTTTTGCGTTTTGGTGCAAGTGGAAGTTTTCGTTCTTTTTTTATTTTTGCGAATGTACAAGTTCCATAACACATGTATTAGGTAAAGAATTAACTTCCAGGTTGAAAATCAGATATTCTTACGCTGTACCCAAGCAACACCTCACGCTTATTGTAAGCGTGTTTATTAAAGGTTCGCTTGTAGTCACGTTTTTATTTGTGTTACTTGGTCACTTTCCTTGTCAGAGACTCTACTCTGGGAGACCCTAGTTCCTTTGCGGCTAATTATTGCCGGTAATTTTCTTTTCTGTTAGCATTTAAAACAGATTCAACGGAGTTCATGCTGACACCACTCACGAATGCCGATTCCTGCAAAGTAAACAACCAACTCTAAACACTAACTGTCGTTTATGAAAATTATGAAATTCAAACAGTAAAATCTATCAACATGGTTACTTGACCAGAATACAAATTAGGTTATTGGACCACTAGTAAGAATCTTTGGGTATGACGTACAGGATGGAGTAAAAAATGTAGTTATGAATGAAGACAGGCAGGAATAAAGGAATTGTACCTACCAACAACTGAAATGAAAAAATGAAAACATTTGCTATACTACATTCAGGTAGCGAAATTAGTGGTGCCTGTAGTAATTTATATGAAGGAATAAAGAAGCATACAAATGTTACCGAGTTATCAGTACAAGCAGTTAGAGTAGTCATAGCGGTTTAGTCTAGAAGTAAAATGATAAAGAAGTAGATTTTAATGGAATTAAAACTGCCAAACAGAACATTTTCAGTGAATGCTATAATGGTTCCGGGTCTGTGCGTCAATTTGATTTGGAGGACAGATTGGTTAATTGTTAATAGGGGAATGCTAGATTTTACAGGGGGTGTAATGAGGATAAGAGATGAACAGGAGCAACAAGTAGTTAAATTTAGTAGAAGTGAGTCTACAAAAACTACAGGTGATGATGCGAGAGTAAAAATCACAAGGGATCATATGTACTTTAACTATGAACCACAAGAAAGCTTATGTTTGTATGTGGGGGTGGCCCAAGATGAAGAGGTAAGTATAGTGGATAGAATCAACGAAAAGTCGCAAGTATTGAGGGTTAAGTGAGGAAGATGCATACGATTTGAAAAAATCTACTACAGCATCAAAAAGCAATTTCAAAGAAACCTGGGTGACTGAAGGATTATGAATATAGTTGCCAGGTAATATTACATGTTCTGTTTAGGTTTAAGCCGTATTCCATTCCGTTGGCGAAAAGAGAAGCCGTAAATAAAGAATGAAGGTAATGATTGCATGGCGAATTATCGAGCGATCTCAGAGTGGTTTTTACAGTTACCCAACTGTGAGAAAGAAAGATAGCTCAGCACAATTAACTTTGGATGTTAGAGCTTTCAAGGAAGGCAATTTGCCACAGATGGATAGGTCTGAAGCACTGCAAGAGCTTGTACAAAAGTTCAGTGGCGTCAGGATATTAACAAGTATAGACTTGTCTGACAGCTTCTGGCAGGTCCCACAAGTTCAAAACTGTGGAAAGGTTACCGCATTAGTTCATCAGGGGATGGAGTTGTCAATTCAGAGTATTGTCAATTGGCTTGAAGATCTCAGCAACTGCTTTTTGTATGTATGTTCAAAAACGTGCTGGGGGAGCAGCTGTTGAACAAAATTACAGTGTATATTGACTATATTTTAATTGCTGCCAAATTCTATCTTGGAGAAGAATAGCATTATTGTACATATGGTAAACTCCGAATTCGGAAAAGGGGAAATAAAATTTCTAGGACATATTATATCGCCTTAAAGTATTAAGTCACACCAAGAAAACTGAAATTCTAGAAGAAACTTTCCAAGACCTGAGAACACATAGCAGACCAAAGCCTTCTTTGGTTTAACCGGATTGTATCGCAAATTTGTGAAAAATCAGGCATTTAATGCGAAAGCCCTACTTCAGTTAACGAAGAAGAACGCCACATGGATCTGGACCCAGGAGTGCGAACCAGAATTTCAAAAAATAAGATATGACTATGTAATAGTATTGTTTTGTCGCATCCAGACTTGAATGTAACTTATTCCATTTTTACTGACAGCACTGAATAGGGGTTTAGCGATCCTCTTTGTCAACTCATAGAAAACTGAGATACAGTGGATATAAAATCTTTTGCTCTTGCCAGTGAGATACTAAAAAGAATGGGACATATTATACTCAGTAACAGCAAAGGAAACGCTACCAGTGGTATGGGCGTTTAAGAAATTCAGATACTATATTATAGGATGGAAAGTAATAGTGTTTACAGACCACAAGGCACTGTCATTCCTGATGGATTGTATGCCGAGTCATAACGGATTAACGACATGGGCTTTAGTGCTTCAGGAATATGATTTCACAGTAGAACGCATGCTAGCGGAAACCAGTACTGTGGATGATGCATTATCCAGATTGCCAACAGGTATGGATAAAGTCGATGTTAATGAAGTCTCCATGTTATACGTAACTATGGTAAAACAAGAAGAAAAATGAGGTCATTAAAAAATGTTAGAATTTGAACATATTATGGACGACACTATTAAAATGATAAAAGCCGATTGAGAAGGAAAGTGAACGACAGGGTGAGGAAGCACTATGTCACACATAAAGGAGTGTCCTGTCATAGAAGAGACTCAGAAAAACACCAGTGGCAGGTCTATTGGCCAGAACATGAAACTGAGAGGCTTGTGTAATTCACACATTTCACATATGATCAGTTTGGGGCCAAGAAATATGTAAATAAAATTAAGGAGAGTTTGTATTTTAATAATTTAGAAAGGAAGGCACAGAAAATTCTAAAACCATGTGAAGTGTGTCGGAAAACAAAAGCTTTAAATTCAAGCAGTAAAGTGGAAATGCATACCATGATCCAAACAAAAATACTGGAAAGGGTGTGTGCTAAACTCCATGGTCCCCTTTTCACCTAACAAAGAGAGTACAACTATCCGTTCGTTGTGTTTGACATGTTCTCGAAACATGTAAAACTATAAGCACTAAGCAAGCCTACTGGTAAGTCGGTCTCAGATAAAATCAAGAATGGCTACATTATGAAGATAGTTAAGCCAGATAGGATCATCAGTGACAGTAGACCACAATTTACATCAAAGTATCGGAAAAATATGTTGAGGAATGTTGACATAATATACACCATCGTCAATTAAATACGGGTGAAAGAGTTACGTGAGAAATGAATATGTTTAAAGCATACTGCTCTAGAGAACATCATGAGTGGGTAAATTATGCAGAAGCATTTCAGGTAATTATGAACGAATTACTGCATTCTACCACGGAAATATCGCCACATGAGCCGTTCGCAGGAGATAAGATATGTGGTGTAATTCAGCAGATACTATGTTTCCCACAGAGTATATCAGTTAATGAAAAGAGGGACTTAGCCTTAGGTACAATGAAAAATAAACAGCTAAAGTGAAGGACAAATTCAACAAACATGATAAGAAAAGGACATATCAATGTGACGAATTGGCACTGATCATGTCGAGACATAGGTCTTCCAAACTAAACTCAGACATCAAAAAATTCTATGAAATGTACGGAGAACTATACAATATCATCAGGATAGGTAACCCCAATGCAGTGGAGGTCGCCAACATTAGAACATTAACAAGCAAAGGAATATACGACATCAAGCACTTAAAAAATATTATGAATAGTAAACCAGAGGGGGCAATAGCGTTCTTTGTAGTGCTAGGTAACTGAAGATTACCAGGTGCCCGAGCTAACTGAAAGCATTCTTAACTTTCTTTTCCAGCGGTTAGTTCTTGCCCTTCTGTCATTGAGAACTATAACTTTCTTCTTGAACATTCTTCTTTATCAAGGTTAAGACGAGCATATTTTCATACACGTATGTGACAACAAAGAAACAAGTTATGACACATACAAAGCAACCAAGCAGAATACCCATCTGTATTGGATAGGTTAATTACAGACATTTACTACAATGACGTGGGCAGGCCAGAATATACGATGTATAGGATTATAGGTACACCAGTAAGAGAACATAGTACACATTCAGAAACAGACGCCAGTAGAATGTTAATGCACAACAAATATGAAGTACCTAGAGGAACGATTTTTAATTATTTATAACAACCATAAACAAAGCTTTATCTTTGAAAATATTCCGAGATTAGGTAATCAAGACGAGGGCTATTATATATAACACAGATGAAATAGCGCAAAATAAATAAACTGTGGACTACAGAAGAAGAGGAAGACGCTAAACCAGATATGTAAATATGACAGTTTAAAATACAAGAAATTCTGGTGCCAAAATTGATGAAAATAACTAAAAGTTGTCTTGAGATGATGTAAGATTGTATCAATATCGACATATCATTACTCTTCAGCATGAACTGAAACGGCGAAGTGGTTTCCGCTATAAAGCATTACGACACACTTACAGGCTAGGAATAGTACTGTCAAAAACGTTTATGGTAAATGGAGATTTATGGTTACTAGACGATTAAAAGTTGGCCAATTTTTTATGAAGACAGGAAACAGGTAACTGGAGAGTTACAGATTAGACTACAGGAAACTCGGCCAATCATTTATGCAGAGTGAGGGAGGGAAGGCAAAAAGCGACTTGTAAGTCGGTCTTTAAGTAGTATTTATGGGAGAAGTGGTTCCCGCCAAATATTTTAGTAACTACGAGGGAGTAAACATATTGTCGACATATGACACACCACTGACACGGCAATCTCATTAAGGACATAAACGTACAGTAGTAAGTAATGTTTAAATAGAAGGCCACGTAATATGAAGGATAGAGAGCAACGCCACACACAGGTTTTAAATGTGAAGGGGATTTGGAATAAATGTCTAGCTAAGTACAAGAAAATTAGCACCTACCTACTACAAAACCATATAGTGTTCATATACGTAAGTCAGTAGGGAATACACGGGCATTACATGAACAGAGTTCCACTATTACTTTTTGTAACAGCAATGACATTCAGATTTGAAGGAATTATACTTCATACTGTGGAATGAAGCAATGATTTGATAAATGAATGTTTGTGCGTTATGCTCGAAGCAAAATACTGAAAGCTTCTCTCGATGTTTCTGTGAATCGCAATTGTAAGCTTCAGTAGGTAAGATTTAAAGAACGTGGTAGATGACGCTGGTTAGCGGCGTGAGTCATTAGTGAAGCAGGTCAATAGTAAAAGATTGTGTGAGCAAGTGCAAAGCTCTTAAAGAAGGCGAAGGGCAACTGTGACGAAAACACAAACATTCATGGATCACTGTTGTAGTAAGATGTATACAGTGGCATCGTTTATAAACTTCCAAAATCAAAACAAAACGTAATGTATTATGAAATTATATTGTGATAGTGTGAGGAAACATGTCTATTTAAAATTTGTTTAAAACTGTTACGAAACTAATTTGAAGCATTTTGTATTCTTTCATGAAATTTTACTGGAGCTGTAGTACGAAGATTGGAGATGGGAGAATGGAATGACAGTTGTTGTTCTCAACAACACGCTGGACAGTCTGGAGGTTCACAACACAAGACCACATCGTGGCCAATAGAATCTTTCATATTCCTTGCTGTTGTGGACTGCATGTGTATGTTCTTGTAAAAGGTGTGATGTTCTACCATCCCCACGTATTTGCGAAATGTATAGGTTTTGCGTTTGTTTTATTTGTAACTATTGGAAGTGGACGCCTTTGACACATTCAAATGTAAGTAAGATCTTCACTGTTGAAAGTATAATACAAATAATGTAATTAGTATTGGGATATATGGTTGTAAACAAATTTAATTTTCAAAACACGAAGTATGTAAGTCTATGATTATATAAGTAAATTGGTAATTTGAGAATGAAAAATTGTAAAGTAGATTTAACTTTCGAAAAACAATAACAAATTACAAATATAGTGAAATAGTATGGGTCTTGAGAGTTACAGCTGACAAATTCATAAAAATTCGAATAAACGTTAGTGTATTTTCAAAAATCGATTGTTGTCCCCGAATGCATCCCAATAATTGGAAATCTCAGAAGGCGGATGGATCTGCAATATTTATATCTTGACAGCCATTATGTTCAGGTTCTCTGATCAATTCAGAAGACAACATTGGCTAGAGGACGTAATGTTATGTGAGGTACAGTTGAGAGACTGTTTGTTCGATACAGATATGTGACAAAGACGGCCTAAATTTTGGTGCTCCGCGATTATCTGCTGCATTCCGTAGTTGCGCGCCAAAATGATAAATTTCTATCATTAATATTATATGCACTAAGTAGCATATTTACTTGCATTTCCAATTATAAAGCATCTCTCAATAGCGTGCTGTTATTCCATTATTTCACAACTATTAATAACCAGCAAAATAATAAACAGCTTCAAAGCGAAAGGTCAGACGAAGCACTTCGGTCATCTTGTATGGTGGGCGATGTGGTTCGGTTGAAAGATCAGAACCGGTTCAGCAGTGTCGGAGGACAGACATGTTGTCTGCCGCGGTCGGTACCGTGAAGCAAGGCTTTGCTGGCAGTTTATGGCTATTTGGACATGCAGTTAAGAAGAGTGTGATAGTAATTACAGAAATACTCAGTTAATTATAATGTCTAAGAACGGAAATTATTTGTGACTCTAAAGTAACTGGAAAGTTTTTCGTTTTCTGCTAATAAAAGGCGAGTGACAAACTAACTGGAAATTTAATTATTCCTAAAATATTTGTTCCTAGGTAATAGTTTATTATAGCCTCAAGATAACGGATTCTCGTGCTATTTTCTGCGCAGGGGAAAACAACGATAGAAGACTGCAGGTTGGTGAACGTTTATTAGCACTTATGCATTTCACAGAGGGCGATGGAAGTAAATAGACAACTCCCGTGTACTGCAATCTCGGTATGAATGGGGTCAGCGACACTTCATCTGTGATAACACAGAGGAGGTATGAAGGAGAGAAATTTTTGAGGGAAGGGGTTTATTATACGCACGCGTATATCTCAATCTCTCTCCCTTCTCTCTTTTTTTCAACGGCGTATCACACACAAACCACGAGAAACAGACACACCGTAATACCATGTCCTTGGCGTACAGATGATGGCAGGTAACGTTCTCTAGGCATTTGCTAAAACCCAAGCTCTTTCATCGGATGGCCTCAGGTATGGCTTGATTCATCACTCGAAATGACCGTTTCCAGTTATCCACTCCCCAGTGGCGTCGCTAATAACACTGTTTCACGTATCACTTAGCGTTGGTTACAGAGATGTGTAGCTTATGACGAGGTGCTCGACCATTTTACGCCATTCGGTTTAGCTCCCTACATTGTCTACCTGGACTGCTGGTGCACTTCACAATTCACAAGTGCCGGTCGGGGTGGCCGAGCGGTTCTAGGCGCTACAGTCAGGACCCGCGCGACCGCTACGGTTGCATGTTCGAATCTTGCCTCGGACATGGATGTGTGCGATGTCCTTAGATTAGTTTGGTTTAAGTAGTTCTAAGCTCTAGGGGACTGATGACCTCAGATGTTGAGTCCCATAGTGCTCAGAGCCATTTGAACCAATTCACAAGTGACTCATTCCATTCAGCTCATGTGGTTTTAGGGTTTTGTGCCTCAGTCGATATAAACGGGACCCTTATAGGACCACCTTTTTGTCTTTGTTGAGAGCCCTTGCTCTGAGGAATATATGAGGTATCAGTTTGAAACTTATGTAAAATACCGAGGTCTACGGTTGTTCGCTGACGTAGAAAATTTAAGCTTATCCGCCAATGAGATCGAAATATATGGTCATTTATGTCACATACTTTGATACTTACAAACTTACTCATCAAATCTTATAAATGAAAAATCTACACTCGTACATTCATAATGTAGTTTGTAGGGAGCTCTAAGAGTGCGAGTCCTACTTGTTCGGTTTTCTTACATCCACCTTTCGCAGTGCTCAACGGTCCCAGTTAATTAGCCCTTAAGATATTCCTGGGTTTGATGTAGCTGTGATGGTTATTCCACGTTTCCACCCTACATTCAGTTCACCTGTATTGACTTGTGCTGCTTCAGAAGGGTTGAAATGTCTCCGATAGGTTTGATACTCCAGTGTCATACAACGACTAGTCCACGTCGGTTGTAACTGAGCTTGCCGGACCGGTCCAGTCTTCTGTTACTGACAACACAACATTCCCGCCACTTTTTATACCGACAGGCTGGTCGCTAGTGACATATAGTTGTCAGTTATCCATTACGTAGCTGTGCCTGGATACTTTTAATCAGATAGTCTCTGTAGTATTGGCGAAGTTATCATGAAATAGCTCTCTGACTGGCACATGCCTGATTTCAGTTACAGCCACAATGATCAGAAGTCATAAATATGTAGTCATTTCCTCAGACTTGGCATTCTGCGATGTTGTGTCTTGATACTACCAATGTGCCTACCTTCTAAATAAGCACCTTTCCCGATCCCACCTAACATTCGTTAGTAGATTAAATAACCTCACGCTTTGTTAGGAGTAACAGTTACAGTACCTTGTGACGGCTCAATAGATGCAATCGTATTCGTCGTCACTGTAATATTGTCGTCCTAATTTTTTGGCTCAGCACCTGGGCTTACACTGTCATAGAAAAGGGTATTTATTAAAGTGTCTTTATAAATCTTACTTCTATGTTATTCAAATATTTGTTGCATATAAAAATAAAAGAGCACCGCTGCAAAATTGTATGTCGATTGTCTACAGCCCAATAGCATCTGAAACGCCAATGACATTACGGCACGAGACAGCTGGCCACCACAAGATGAATGGGCGGGCAGCTTTAATAATAATCTAACTTTCAAAAGTTACGATAGTACTGTACATTTGTTCGCTTAAATGGTTTCAAAATGTTTACCAAGAGTCTTGAGAACAGTGGGGGGAGTTACGTGTTTCAGTGTGTCGGAGTAGGTATTGACTGTATGCGAGTGTGTCAGTCCATATGTAGTCGGAAGATAGGAATAGTTTGCAGAGGGATGACGAACAATAGAGTGACTACCAGTAAGTTTTGTGGTTTCTCGAGTTCCTCTACCGATAAAATAGGGTTGAACAGGTTCCGATTATCACTGTTATAATTGTTTTTAAAGATATGACAGTACTGCTAATTCTGGGAGATCTTGTGAATTAACGGTCTAGAGAGCGGGAGCATATAAAATGTTGGATTATTACATCACTGCGCTGACAGAGTTCGATGTCCACATAGCAATCGTTATTTTAGAAGAGAGCTTGTTGAGACTGGGTTAGGGTCCGATGTATTCCGTATCTTGTGCATATTGGCCTTGTTCCGAAATCTCTAAGCTAACTGAACGCTTGCTATGTTTGTATTTCAGATTGGTTTGTTCGGCAGAGTCCAAGGTAACTGAGTACTGATTTATATGTATTGCAGACTGTTTTGGTGACCTTCATTGAAAGAGTTATTGACTTAATTGCGAGATATGTGCTTTAACATGCACTAGAGGCTTTGAAATGAGACTTTGCGTTAGCCATACAGCGTGTGTGTTGCCCGAAAGTTACCAAAGGATTTTTCCCCGCATTCTCTTCTCCTCTCTCAAGATATTTTCTGGAGTAAAATCAGTTGTTTCACCGGACTATCATTATTGACTCGACACAAAGGAATTAATTACATTTGGCGTCTAGAGGGTATTGACTGACATCAGTGGATGAAGTTTAAAATCTGTGATGGACTGGGATTCAAACTTGAGTTTCCTGCTCACAAGGAAGGTGCTCTGAACACTAAGCCACCCGGTCACGGTGATCAGCGCACCTGCACGGAGTACGCTAGTACTCCTTCCGTCTCACTTAAAGTCTCAACTTTATCCACACGCTACTGACGTAAAGCATCTGCCCATTATTCTTATCACTTGCGGCGTTTCGCCAATTCCTGTAATAGTTCGAGCGTGGTCGGCGTCGCTAGACTCGCCAACGATCTCTTCAGGGCAGATAAACATCCCGCTCGAACTCTTACGGTAATGAGCGAAAAGCTGCGAGTAAAGAGGATAATGGGCAGGAACAGAAAGTCAGTGATGTAAGGATAAATTTGAGCATTAGGTTCTGGCAGCAGGCGTTCCAAAGTAGTATATGCAGTTACAATTAGCGCTGTGTCCGGATAGCTTACTGGTCATAGCACTTTCCTACAAAGCAAGAGACGTGTGTTCGGATTCCAGTCTCGCTGACGTTCTCAACTATTCCCATTTATGGAAATCAACGTCCACTAGCAGCAAAATATAATAAATTCCTAACGATTTTAAAATGGCTGTCAATCAGCGACTGCTGTATAATAGAAAATTTTCGAAACACAGCCCTCAGTCGCGAACACAATTAATTTGTAACCTGGGTTTCGGTGTCACCACGGACACCTTCTTCGGACAAAATTAAAACTAAATGTTACAGCATAACGAACCAAAAAATACGAAAGCTGCGGTCATACCTGGCAGCGTCAGATAATCAGAGTAAAGGGGAGCTGGAGGTGGTCAAACCCAAAAAATTACGATTTTTTTTTTGTACCGAAAATTAATTAGAACATTCCTCTTTAATGTAAACTTTGAATTATTGTTCTACTCGCCCTAGAAGTGGAGTTATTACCACTTTCCCCCACGTCTGCAGAGGAAATGGGTGGCCGCTGAATGCATCTAACACCCTCTCGTGACTTGCTGGCGAACTGCTTGGGATTTTCTCGGCCTGTTACGCATACAGCGCCTTATGTTACGCATACAGCGAGTGTGCAGAGGTTGGCTACACTGTTTTCTGTGACAAATGAAACGCTAAGACCGCGGAACATCGACTCTTTGCTGTTTATCGTTTCGAATTAGTTCAGTGTTGCGCCTGTTGTTGGTAGTATTATACTTCTTGTGTAAAGCGTTGTTCTGGTTACGATGCCACGTTTTAGTAACCGTGTATATAAGAAGAGGAAGAAGGTAGGGGGAAAAAAATTAACACTAATACCAAGTTGCGAAAAGCAGTGTGGGCATTGTTCCTTCATACTGCCTCTTCCAATGAATACCCTCAACACAGCCTGTGCCCAAAAGATTTCTGGTGCAAATATAATGCAAAAAAGGACTACGATCACAAACATGGTTTGCCAGCAGCTGTGATAAATGCAATAAAACTAATTTTTCATGACTTAGCACAGCCAGAATTGTTGCACAAATGTCTACACGGAAAGACGCAGAATCCTAATGAGAGCGTAAACAATTTGATTTGGAAGGAGATTCCTAAAAGGGTGTTTGTAAGCATAAAAACACTGCACTTTGGCATTTGTGATGCAATAGCAACCTACAACCAACGGAACAGTGTGAGGTGTGAAGTTCTGAAGGCATTAGGATTTACAGCTGGGGTGAACACTGTACGAGCACTAAGAAATATTGTCAGAGAAAGGATAAGAGGAGCAGAAAGAAGAGAAAGGAATATGAAGTATGATGGAACAGCAGGCCAGAAACGAAGGCAGAAGAGGAAGCTTTTGGAGGATGAAGAAGAAGACCCTGATAATCCATCCTATAGTGCAGGAATGTATTGAGAAACTTTGATAGCCATTTCCCGTAAATTAGAATTTTTCGAATATAAGGAACATTTTCTCAAAATCCACCCAAGCTAGAGAGATGAAATTTTTATACAGCACTCCTAGTGGTCAAACTTACATTGTAACACAGCCATTTGGCAATATGTTCAGTAGTTTCATTTCAGTTTAATTATAAAGCAATTATTTGTAAAAATATTTGGGTCATTGATAAAAAGAAAATAATTGGAAGGAAACTAGAAAAGATACTCCAAAATCCCTCTGTCATAACTGCAATACTAAACCACTCTATATGTAAAAAATAATTCAGATTTTCCTATTTGGTAGTTTATTCATAAATGTTCCTCAAACTTAGTGATTTTAACATGGCCAGCATAGGCACCTCCAGCTCCCCTTAAAATAAAATGCAACAGAAGTGCAAGCCACTAGGGGCTGCCATGTGTCCTCTGTTACAGTCAACACACAGTTTTTGTTGACTGTAGCAGAGGACACACGGCAGCCCCCAGTGGCTTGCACTTCTGTTGCATTTTATTTTAATTCTGACAATCTGACGCTGTCACGTATGACCGCAGCTTCCGTATTTTTGGCATGTTATTTAGTTTTAATTTTGTCTGAAGAAGGTGTCCCTTGTGACACCGAAGCCTAGGTTACAAATTAATTGTGTTTGCGACTGAGGGCTGTTTCCAAAATTTTATAATTAATTCCTTTGTGTCTTGATTCATAATGGCTGCTGGATCAACATTTTGTCTGATCTTTCAAAATGACTAAATGAAGAGATACCACATATATACACACATCAAAAATGTTTTCCATCACCCTAGTTCCCAGAACTCCTGAAGAGATACCACATATATACACACATCAAAAAAAGTTTTCCACCACCCCAGTTCCCAGAACTCCTGAAGATAGATTTTGACTGTAGATATTGTATCATTTTCTCAGTTCAGACATGTCACTAAATCCGCCCAAAGATGTAAACAACCATGCATCAGCAGCGCCTATTAAACGGAGGGCGTCCAACAGCCGATCACTTCCAGTCATTCCAATGGGAAGGAGGTACACGGCTCATCTTGTCTGTAGTTCACCCATGCCTGGATGGTCAATACAGCGATTCGATCGTGTTCGCATTGTTAATTTTTGCCAGGAAGGACTCTCAACAAGGGAAGTTTCCAGGCGTCTCGGAGTGAATCAAAGCGATGTTGTTCGGACAGAAAAGGGATCTGTCGATGACTTGCCTCGCTTAGGGCCGCCCAAGGATAACTACTGCAATGGATGACCACCACCTATGGATTATGGCTCGGAGGATCAATGACAGCAATGCTAACGTGTAGAATAATGCTTTTCGTGCAGCCACAGGACGTCGTGTTACGACTCAATTTGTGCGCAGTAGGCTGCCTGATGCGCAACTTCACCCCCCGTCGTCCATGGCGAGGTCCATCTTTGCAACCACGACACCATGCAGCGCGGTACAGATGGGCCCAAAAACATGCCGAATGGACAGTTCAGGATTGTAATCACGTTCTCTTCACCGATGAGTGCCGCATATGCCTTCAACCAGACATTTCTCGGAGACATGTTTGGAGGCAAACCGGTTAGGCTAAACGCTTTAGACACGCTGTTCAGGGAGTGCAGCAAGATGAAGGTTCCTAGCTGTTTTGGGGTGGTATTATCTGGGGCTGACGTACGCCGCTGGTGGTCAGGGAAGGCGCAGTAACGGCGGTACAACACGTGAATGTTGTCCTCCGACCGATAGTGCAACCATATCGGCAGCATATTGGCGAGGCATTCGTCTTCATGGACGACAACTTGCGTCCCCTCGTGCACATGTTGTCAATGACTTCCTTCAGGATAACGACATCGCTCGGCTAGAGTGACCAGCATGTTCTACAGACCCTGTCGAACGTGCCTGGGATAGATTGAAAACGGCGGTATATGGACGAGGTGACCACAAACCACTTTGAAGGATCTACGCCGAATCGCCATTGAGATGTGGGACAATCTCTATGAATAGTGCTTAGATGAACTTGTGGATAGTATGCCACGACGAATACAAGCTTACATCAATGCAAGAGGACGTGCTACTGGGTATTAGAGGTACCGGGTTGGACAGCAATCTGGACCAGCAGATCTAAAGGTTTCGCTGTATGGCGATACAACATGCAATGTCTGGTTTTAAAGAGGAATAAATAGGGGGGAAATGTTGTTTATGTTGATCGCTAATCCAATTTTCTTCACACGTTCCGGAACTCTCGGAACCGAGGTGATGCAAAACTTTTACTGATGTGTGTATCTTTATTGACTTTACATCTGAAACTCTAAAATTCGTAGTGGCGTGCCTTTCAGTCATGGTGTAATTCGCCACTACTTTTTTGGATCTGACGGCCATTTTTCCCTAGGCATCCGGTCGACTTAATCGATCCTTTTCTTATCCCGACACTCTTTCCATCTCTTAATCTCTATATTACATGCACAAATTTCTCGTTGCCTTACGTCTGCGTCATTTTTGCCCTGTGATTCATTTCCTGTTACTATCTTCTCTATCTGTCTTCCGTGGTTTTCGTAACTCTTCCAGTTTCCTTAGCTTCTCTGATGGTGCCTTCCAGCAAGAACGTTCTTTTAGCGTGAACTACCTTTTAGTGCCATCTCATTTCCTTCTAATTCAGGCACGTTAGTTATGAATCATATCATATTAAATAATCTGAACGCACTGTTATTGAGGGGGCGACGAGTGAAACATACGTAGGTGGTATCCTGACACTTACGAATGAACTTAACTATGCTCCATTTGCATGGAATTTCCTTTCTGTGTGGTGCTTAAGAGTAGTAGCAAGAAGGCCAAAGAATCTGCTGATGGCATTCTCTGTGAAAAGAGCACGATCGTCTCAAAATCCAAACCACCAGTTTCTAACTTGGCAGTAGCGGAGAGCAAAGGTGACCGCTCAGTCCGCAGCGATCCGTCATTTTGACCTACGACTGCACGATCGCTATGCAGCTGTGATTTTGGAAAACGCAGACTTTGCTTCCAACATACTGTTGACGCTGCAGGTGGAAATAAATAGAAAATTGGTGCCCAAGGCGAACTTCAGAATTATGAGGAAGATGTCACAGCTACTTATGCGATTGTTACTGGATGAGATTCTCAAAAACATCCACCCTCGGGCAACGACGGTACCTCAGTTCTATAGTCTGCTAAACATTCATAAGGATGAGACACCCACAGCGGCCGGCCGTAGTGGCCGTGCGGTTCTAGGCGCTACAGTCTGGAACCGAGCGACCGCTACAGTCGCAGGTTCGAATCCTGCCTCGGGCATGGATGTGGGTGATGTCCTTAGATTAGTTAGGTTTAATTAGTTCTAAGTTCTAGGCGACTGATGACCTCAGAAGTTAAGTCGCATAGTGCTCAGAGCCATTTGAACCAACTCGCACAGCCTGTCCTTAAAACCATTCAATCGAATCATTCAATTACCAAAGTGCAGAGTGAAGAAACAACTATTCAGTCGACTTACGCTGCCCGTGGGCCACGGCACGCTTCACATACAGAGTAGAGGGAATTTCGCTAGCCGAAGTAACTGGCTACGTGTTGGTGGCCGTATTAAGGTCAGGTTTGATGCTGGTGAATTAGTCCCGTGTGTTCTCGTCAAAGACTCAACACATTATCTCTCCCAGCACGGTTCTGGGTCCGTTCAGGTATACGATGTCGAAGTCTTATTTTATGTTTAGTGATGAGTCTTTAGAGCAGACAATGTTGCTGAAGAAGTTAGCTCTAAACGTAGGTAACCTTAAAAATGGAAACGTTTAGTATATAGTCTTTATTTTTAAAAAATAAGTAAAAAAATAATTGTGGCTGGCAATTTCAAGTGGCAATAATAGAAACTGATTGAGAAAGTGACTTGTCCGGGAATGGGTACAGGACTCCAAATACTGAGAGCTGATATCAATAGCTGGAAGCGCAGGTGCAATCTGTGATCTGAGAAATACAAAAGACTTCCGACATTGCTGACTGAAAACCATATGCGTTTACATCTAGGTCAACAATGATTTGTCATGGGATGTAAACAAAGTCACATTACATATTTGGTTACTGTAGATGCGCGGAGCAACAGCACAAATCTTCTCTAGCGAAACCGACTATAGTGAGTCACTGTTAGCGAGTATTAGTCATATGTAGCGTCTTGTCACTGTGACTCAGAGGACCCCCCAGTACATGGTAGCTCGTGAGCAGTCGGGCGACAGTGTGGTGGCAGCGGCTGCTGTGACCAGTTTCTTGCTTGATGCTGATCCCTCGTAACTAGTGTCGCCCTGGCAACCATTCACTTCGTGCGATTTATTGGAACCGACCGTGCTGTGATGTCAGGGAACATATCTGGCTGCCCCACTGGGGCCATAAAATATTGAGATAATACCCACGACCCCTATTATGCACTTTGAGTTTGTTTGGACTCTGCAACTCACTCCAAGTGCCATCTAGTGGCAGCTTTCAAACTGGGCTGGTCAGTCCGTCCAGTATAGTCTGCTCAATGTCGGGAGACCTTGCAACCTACACGCAGAAGTGGATCTCCCAGGTCCTTTGTGCGCGCAGGTAAGGATTAGCGCCGTTGTAACGGCTGTGAAAGTAGCTGCGAGACCCCGTAGGGGACTGGCGTGTATGTCTACCAGCTAATTCAGGAGCCGCAATTGGCGCGCTGCCTGTGCACGTTGTAAAGTTTGTTCTGTCCAGTATTTGACGTTGGAGGACAGTGAGGCCTCTCGCACTATACACTCAATCTCCAATGTACTAGCACGGGTAGAAGAGCCTGAGCATACATTTATTGGTCCTCCTGGCCAGATACAATGAGTACGCGGATGTTACGCTCGTGTGGATTTATTTTCCGATGTTCCGAACTTTTAAAAAATCACTTGTGAACTGTGCACGCTATCGGTTTCGTTTGCGACCGCTGTCGAGTGCCCCAAGGCCTGTTCGGGACTTCGACTGTAAAAGCCTGGACAACCGTGATCGGGGACATACTTGTGAACCTTTAATGTGTCTCGAACTCTAACGCGAGAAACACAGTAACATGTTGGTGCCAACATCATCGGTGACGTCACCTCCTGCTCCCGCCGAACCTTCGCACCGTCGGAGGCTGCAACGCCTGCCACGCCAGCTGCCAGTGCCCGTGACGCCACTGCTGTTCCAATCTGTACTGCCTCGTACTGCCATTGCAACCTGGTAATTGCAACTGTTGGCTTTCTGCTATCATCTTTCCGGTCCTAAAATGGATTCCTCAGAGAAAACGGAATTAGTCAGGCAAACAGGTGTAGCAAAGGCCGCTATCGCAAAATGGTTCAAATGGCTCTGAGCACTATGGGACTTAACTTCTCAGGTCATGAGTCGCGCGGTTCCAGACTGTAGCGCCTAGAACCGCTCGGCCATTCCGGCCGGCAAGAAGAGAGAGAGTCTCACTTTGTTGCAGATAGCTACCAGTCTATTTTGCAAGAATTGTCCATTAAATGGGTCGGATTGTGCCATTGTGTAGAGAAGAGTACAGATTATACAACGAATTTTTTTAAGTTATGTGGTGGTGATGGTGGTGGTGGTTAGTGTTTAACGTCCCGTCGACAACGAGGTCATAATAATTAGTGTCAGCACAGTTTTCATTGCATAACATTAATTTGATAATACTTCTCATGTTTTGACCTTTATGTTTTGGAAACGTTTCTCCTCCACTGACCTCCATTTTCGGGGAGCAACTGTCGCCCTCGGTCTCGTTCTCGTCATCGACAACGGCTACTACGAGTTCGACTTCTTGCAAAATTCCTACCGTCTTAATTACTCACACTTCGTTTGTACCATTTTCTCCATTCGAACTGTCCATAAAATCACTCACTTTCTTTTAACAACTCACGCAAATACAGCAACAAACACCCTGCTGATCAGATGAACTATGCTTACCGGCGTATACTTCGACAATGCATCGGCAGCGAGAGCTTCATTATTGCTTAACAGTTCGCTACGGCGTAGCAAACCTATCTCTGAATAAAAAAAATATCCCTTCTAATCCTAACAAAGTGGGAGGTAGCTTTGTTTGTCAAAACTGGTAAGTCTGATGTCAGTTGGTATGTCTTGCATCCCGACATGTCACGACGACCGCAGCGCCTGTTGAACTTGGCGGGTTTTGCAAACTGGACATATAGCTGGCTTTGCATCCGAAGACAACGAGCAGTTGCCGCGCGGGATTAACCGAGCGGTCTAGGGCGCTGCAGTCGAGGACTGTGCGGCTGGTCCCGGCGGAGGTTCGAGTCCTCCCTGAGGCATGGGTTTGTGTCTTTGTCCTTAGGATACTTTAGGTTAAGTAGTGTGTAAGCTTAGGGGCTGATGACCTTAGCAGTTAAGTCCCATAAGATTTCACACACATTTGAACATTTTTTAACAACAAGCAGTTAGCGGCTTTTGCAGCTGAACACGATTTTCTGCAACCATTGTCCACGATTTCTAGCAGGTTTTGCACCATTCGGTCGTGTAGGCGCTGAACAATCTATACCGCAGTCTGCCCAGTTCAAAACCGACAAAAAATTTATTTTAACGGCTTTTGCGTCTGGGGTAATCAACTGTACGTAAATACGGTCTTCATCCGCAGAAATAACTCCAGGCGCCCGACAGGGAAGTGAATTGTGGCAACTGCTGTTTGTTTTTCTTAGTAATGACATGACACTATTAATAGTAATCTCAGACCTTTCGCAATTTTTGACAGTCTGTGGTTCGGTAATGTGGAAAGTTAGCCTTCTCCTGAAAATACATAACATCTCCAGCATTCTATCTAAAGACACGGTAAGTCTTGATGTCTGTGGAGTATACTGCCGTACCTCTAGCTTACCTGTATCAGTTGTTGCGTACTTTTTCAGTAATTTTCTGTCCTAAATATTTCGCAATCAGTTTAATATTGAGATTTATTCATCTTGCATATGCACTTTAAAAGCTGGCAACTTAATACTGTTTTACAGTTGGGTGTGGCTTTCGGTTTCAACAATTGAACACATAGTGTGTAATATGTCAATAGTACGTACTTTTGTTCTTTGACAAGTCACTATGTAACACATTCAAGTGCGTGTACAGGTGTACAGGAATTAGATTCGCTTTATCCCAGTTGCTATCCTCCTTTTTCTTACTTTGTAAATTGATCACCCATTGATGACTTTATAAGATGAAAATACTGGTTATAATGCCATTTGTGTGACTCAGTGTAGAGAAATGTAATTACGGAATGTCGGTGAAAACGCGGTCAATGTTTCCCCGTAGACCAATACAGCTATTCAATCGAAATTCCTCTTCGCTATATTACCACGATAGCTTATTTCAGTAACAGTTTGTTTTCAAGTTTAGTGTAACTGCCTTAACTGAATTACAAACACAACTTCTTTCAATAATTTAACAGTTTTACATCAGTATAGTTTACTGTAGTTCTGTGCTTTCCACTTCGCTTAATTGGTGGAAGATATAGATAATCCTTGAACTACATTTTATTTTGCCTGGCTTCATAAATACCAGGTGTTTTTGTGATTGTGATAAAAACAACAGTATGTGTTTCAAGCATGAGTGAACACTACCTCAATGATCACATTTTGATGCATAACTGAGTCAGTAGTGGTTCCTTAACTGACAGCAGTAATGGCGTCATGCGAGAACTACAGAGGCTTGTCAGGTGAAAAGGGTATCTACTAAGAGTGTATGATCCTCTGACACAGTTAAATGACATCGACAAACTCTACCATACGACACGTCAGCAAGCTTCTATATACACCAGTTACAAACGTAGTACGATAATCAAGCTGATTACAAAGTTGTCACTATCCACTTGGACTGTTATCGCCTTAGGAAGGTCAACTGAAAGAAATCCAGCTACCTTTCCTCCGAGTGTTAGTTACGAAGGGAACAGGCGGATCTCAGGGCCACAGTGTATCTAGAATGGTACGCACGCTGACCTCTATCGCTACGTCTCGAGCTATCACTATCCGTCACTAAGAAATTATTTGCTAAGGTCTCCAATTGATAGAGGACGAACAATTTCTGACAAGAACAGCCTAGCCGAAGAAATACGACACCTACAAGTTACGTCCAGCAACGCCTGAGGAAGAGATTGAGAGCGACAATGAGTCTGAGGAAAAGAAGTCCATAGTCCCTTACCTACGTTATGGTCCGAAAACATCGGTACACTCCCATCAAAATGGCTCTGAGCAATATGGGACTTAACTTCTGAGGTCATCAGTCCCCTAGAACTTAGAACTACTTAAACCTAACTAACCTAAGGATATCACACACATCCATGCCCCAGGCAGAATTCGAACCTGTGACCGTAGCGGTCGCGCGGTTCCGGACTGAGGCGTGTAGAACCGCTCGGTCACAGCAGCCGGCAGGGTCCCTTCAAATGACAGCATCCAGTGTACTTCATTCCCTTAACCTTTGAAAAAGTAAAGACAATTTACGTCCCAGAAAATGGGTAAGTATGGTATTCCATGCGAATGTGGTATATCTTAAGTAGGGCAGATTATCAGAAGAGTCAATGAGAGATTTCTGCAGCATTAGGGACCCAGCAGACTAAAATAACGAAGCAAACCTGCTGTTGCTGAACAGTGCTTTAAATATAATCATGAAAGAAATACAAAGGAAACATGACCGTGGTCAAAACTGCAAGTTTCTGGGGAAGCGTAGTTAATGAGCCTGTCGAAATAGAAATATAAGAAAAATTAATAAACAGGGGCCAAGGTTTCAATTTAAACCAGACTATGGGTCAGGACTTAAATGTTTAACATCTCGCAATCCATATTCACGACCAGAGCTTGGAAACGCTGTGAAAATTTTCGTTTCACGGAATATCACAGCGATCAGATTGGAGAGCAGGCAGGGAGTTGAGATAACAGCAAAACTTCCAGCATCTAAACAAGACGTCTGGGTCGATTGTCGTAATATTGTTCATAAAATATAAACAACTTGGCAGAACATTCGGAAGCAAAACAATAATGAATCGCACAGAGAAAACCTGAGATACCACGACATTTTCCCACCTTCAGATCGCGGAGGACCATGGATCCCTTTTTGTAGTAAGGATATAAAGATCAGTCTTTACAACTGTGAGGACATTATGTAGAATACGTGACCACAATACCCTAATGTTTTATTATCTTCCACGATGCACAGAAAACGATTCCGAATGAGGCAATAAAATATTTCTATTCGATATCATGAGTGTTACAACTTATCTGTTTAAGACAGTTCTGGAGGTTTGTCGTATCTTGAATCATTACGTCTCGTGTAGGTAAGTCCGGCCACTGCTCTGCAAGTTGCCGACCTTGAGTCGCTCCTGACTTCTTTCTCGGTCGCGGAGTATGTGATCGTGTCGCTCCGCGTCCCTCCTCTGAAGGTCACTACGCTGCAGACACGAGGAAAACGTGAGCCGCGCGCTGCAGTGCCCGACCAATCAGGCGAGCGGGCCTCGTGAGCACCTCACGTTTCTGCAAGGTTGCCGCTGCCGGGGTGCCCCGCTTCATTTACAAGTGCCCGCTGCGAGCGTGGAGGGCGCCAGCGCGTATTAGCATCAGGAAAGTTGTACACCATTGACGCAGGACATCGTCGACCCAGAGCGAGCCAATCAGAGCAGTGCATGCTCCCTGGAGCCGAGAGCAGGCAACCTCGGAGAGAACTCGTTCTGCGACCGCCAGCTGAACCGGCGACCGCGCGCCCTGGCATCGCTGGCGCCGCTCTGCAGCAGGCTGGCCGGCGCCGGAGTCTGCCAGCCGGGCTCTCGAGTGCACGCCCAGTTCCACGGCCTTGTCACCGTCTGCACCTCAACTGTGGGCGCCTGTGCTTCGCTATAAACATCTTAGAGCATTGCAAAACCTCTGCTACTCACTTTTCCAGATTTCCTGATCTGAAAATTATCATTCCGAAAAAAAAAAACTAAGTTTTCAAATACTATCGAGCCCTGGACGGTTTCCAAAATAATACGTCACATTTTACAATGACACAAAACGAAAGAAAAGAGTCAGTTTGTTTAAAAGATTTACATTCCTATTTCAATGATAATGCAAATTCCAAGCAGGCCAGCTCCACTCCGACCGTCTGTACGAAACACATATCATAATGCCGGCCGAAGTGGCCGTGCGGTTAAAGGCGCTGCAGTCTGGAACCGCAAGACCGCTACGGTTGCAGGTTCAAATCCTGCCTCGGGCATGGCTGTTTGTGATGTCCTTAGGTTAGTTAGGTTTAACTAGTTCTAAGTTCTAGGGGACTAATGACCACAGCAGTTGAGTCCCATAGTGCTCAGAGCCATTTGAACCATCATAATGGAGACTGACATCTTTTGCAGCATGTATTGCAATGTCTATTAATTTAAAGCGTAAATGTGTAGGCACCTTGACAGATAGCGAACGATGTCGTTCATAAAAACCAAATTGAATGTCCGTTTCTTTGTTGACTATCTTTGCTGTATATATAGAGGGAACCAATTATGAATAGTGCCTGTGAAACTGTCAAAGAATAGTCAGGTAGAGAAGTAGCAACTGGTTGCACATTAGAAACGATGAAATGTTGGTGCTAAAGTACCGATAGTTCTTTGCACAAACTGCTACGTAACTGTCACAAACTCTTTAAGGTTGTTAACACATCTTGTAATTGCTTCGACACGAAGAAGAAGTCAATGACGTACGACGGCGGTAACTGGCAGTTTTAAGTAAGGAACAAACAACATTCAAGAACCTGTCAAAGAAGATGGCCTATGATTTAATATCTCCTAAAAATTGCAGTTTAATATTACGCATCAATTTGAGGAAACGACGCAGACTCTATGGGAAGGGACTTTTAGCAGATGCATTGACCAAGTGCAGAAATTACCTGCTGGCTCCTGGTGTGATTGTTTTCATTGACCACGCGGGACTCATCTATTACAGAGAAAGTAAATTGTTGAACAGCAATGAAGTGAGCCTTGTTCCAGCAGCAATTTCACTATGGCATCCAGTAAATTAGTGAACTGAGAATGACATGGTTAATGCCTTGTCAAGATTTTCAGTGGGGGACGAATATTTTTCGAGAGGAAAAGGAAGGAGATAAAGAACAGAAAATGTAGTACATAATGGGTTTGCTGAATGAGAAAAATATTAGTGGCATGTTGAGACATGGGATGATCACAGGATCAATAACGTAAGATACAACAAATAAAGAGGTACTCGGAATTGGAGGAGAAGAAAATTTGTGTAATTACTGTAAAATAAAAAAAAGATTGATTGGGTCCAGAAGTTGAAACAAAATCAGTAATGAAAGGAAATTATTTTTTACTGAAGATTATTTCAGTCATTTGATTCAGCAGCTACCGTAAGGACCTCAGTAATGTACTAAAGCAACAAAAGAAAATTATGGTTGAATGATATGGTCAGATGATTACGAAAATATTTTGAGAGTTATAACATCTGCTAGACAGTTAAGGTCAGCTGAGCACACAGTCATGCAATGTATAATACTGGAGAAGTTTCAAAGATCAGCTACCCATTGATCTTTTGGGACACAGCCAACTGGAAGGGGTGGCTAGAAATACGTCTTTGCGGTACTGGATGTATTACTAAATGTATCAGTTTGTACATAATCAAACGAGCCTCCAGTAAGTCTGATCTTCAAGTTCACACATGATTATCTACCCTCGATAGGTGTACCAAAAACTTTCTTAAGTGACATTTGATCCCAAAGCACTAGTAGTGAATGGAAAAGTTTATGGACACTGGTGGGATAAAGCATATGGGATTCTTTGTATATCATCCATCAAGCCACGCTTTTGGAAGACACATGGCAGCATTGGAAGAGTTCTGCCGGACACATTGCAGAAACAAAAATTACTCTTATGTGCAATATCTAGAAGATTTTGAAACTTTAATGAACTGTGTGAGGCATAGCTCAACTTCGTTTTCACCATGAATGGCTGAGATTGCCACATCAACACCAAATCTCATCGTAGAACACGATTTCTTCAACCCATAGAAAGAGATGAAAACGGAATGTGGGGAGAACAGCATTGCAAAGAAAGAAAAGATGTGATGGAAAGAAGACAATGACAAAAAGAAATGTTGGGGATCTGCTATTGGTGAGAAACAGGGGAGGTTACTGAGCGCAACGAGAATACGTAAGTTATATTTTGAATCACGTTGTAGAGCTTTCGAGGTAGTCTCATTTATACATCGGCGTCTTGCAAGGTTCGCGCAGCTACCCCCGTCGGAGGTTCGAGTCCTCCCTCGGGCATGGACGTGTGTGTTGTCCTTAGCGTAAGTTAGGTTAAGTTAGATTAAGTAGTATGTAGGCTTAGGGACCGATGACATCAGCAGTTTTGTCCCATGAGACCTTACCACAAATTTCCATGTATAAAGTTGTATTATAAATTAGCATATACAGGGTGATTATAATTAACGTTAAACATTCAAACCACTGTAGAAATAACACCACTGGTCAGAATGACGTCAAATTGCAACGGAGGACGTATGGCATAATAAAAATAAATAGTTACAAAATGTGGCAATGGATGGCGCTGTAAGCATCATAAGAAACGACAAACTAATCACACAACAATGCCTAAGGTGTACGTTTGATGTTAAAGAAACTGTACTACTGAAAGTATATTCGGGTACTGGTATGATAATGTTCGTTACGTAAGCCCATCCACCGCTGCAACGACATAGCACATCAGATGGGAAAAATCAGATTTTAATTTAACTGAAGCCAAAACCCGCATAAAAAGCACCACTCACATCGGTTGTTAATTGTATTGAGGCCAAAAACAGTATACAAAGCATCAATCAGATCGGTTTTTAACATTTCTGAGATCAAAAACCGCATCAAAAGCTTCAATCAAAATCAGATCAGATTATTAATTTCCGTGTGACTGGCGCAAATAATGTTCAATTTGCTATCAACCGGTTTCTGCAAGAGGTTGAAATCGAGGAACAACATGTTCCACAACTGACCGAAGTGTTCCGGGGTCACTTTCAGAATGTGTTGCGCAGTGCGTGCCTTCAGTGCAGCTAAATTTCCAATCGAATCTCTGAACACAACATTTTTCAGGTAGCCCCACAGCGAGAAGTCACACGGATTAAGATCAGGCAATAGGGATGACCAGCCTGTAGGGACAATTCTATAATTTCCAAAATGGTGCTTCAGCAGCTGCTTAACTGGATTTGGAATGTGCAGAGATGCGCCATCTCGCATATATTATGATCCCGTACACACATCCACGCTGTCGGAGAGCTATAATGACGTGGTTGCCCAAAAGACACTCGTAGCGCTTCGCCAGTGACGGTACAGGTAACAGGACCGGAAGCACCTACGTCTTCGAAGAAATATGGGCCTATAACAAATGATACCCTAGACCATCACCACACAGTAACCTTTTAAGGATGATGTGGTACTAGTTGACTTCCGTGTGGATTTTCCATTGCAAATATTCGACAATTCTGTGTATTGAAATATCCTGTCAGATGGATGTGGGCTTCTTCTGTTGCAAAAATCTTCCACGGCCAATCATTGTCCATTTCCATGAGCCCAAGAAATTCTAAAGCAAGGGTCTCTCCTTCTGGCAGATCAACAGGAAAAAACTCATGCAAATGGGTAATTTTGAATGGATACAAAGAAGGATGTTTCGTAGGATTTCACGTGCCATGCTCACGGGTATGTCAGATATTCAGGCAACTCTCCATGCACTACACGTTTGCACACCACCACTCGTCTCCTCCGGCATTGCAGTGTCCACTGCTTCACTGACGTCGATCAATTCTTTTCCTCCCTCCAGCCGGTTGCTCACCAAAAGAACCAGTCTTTCCGTATTTCCGAATCATTCTCTCCAGATCCACGGGAGTTATCGGGCCAACGCCTTTTTTCAAACCGTCCAGTGTCCGGAACTTCTGCAGAGCGACGTGTGCACAGCCATCATTCTTGTAATACAGCTTTACAAGCAGAGCGCCATCCTGCATTGACACAGTTAGAGACAGACATGGGGAAGGTCGCAGATGCGATAGTGGAAAAGCCGTGTACCCGGCGCGTTTATACCAACTTCAGTGGGTTAAGCCCTGACAGGTGTTTTCATTTACGTTCAAAAATGGTTCAAATGGCTTTGAGCATCAGTCCCCTAGAACTTAGAACTACTTAAACCTAACTAATCTAAGTACATCACACACATCCATGCCCGAGGCAGGATTCGAACCTGGGACCTTAGCGGTCACGACGTTCCAGACTGTAGCGACTAGAACCGGCTTTATTCACGTATTCTGACACATACAGCACCATCTATTGATCAATTTTCACACAATTTTTTTCCTTCTACCATTTCTCCTTCCTCCAATAATATTCCATTGCAATTTGACGTAATTCTGACTAGTGGTGTTATTTCTACAGCGTTTTGACAGTTAATTAAAATTTTTGGAGAGGAAAAATTCGATGTCAGTCCCTTGGAATGGTAGTTAGTTCATCAATGCTTATATAATAAATTCAGTATTTAGTTATGTGTTGTGTATTTATCATGCTGCAAAGGGAATAAGGAGAGTGATAAAGTTACGATTTATTTTGAGCATTTTTGATTTCATTAAGTCATTTTGGGGTACTATATACAAATTGTATACTTGTTATACTACGCAGGTTGAAAGCCAGACGAGAAGGAGACAGGTTTTGCTGAATTACATTTTGAAAGGTAATAGAGTTTTTTAGTATGGCGACTGCTGTTTGAACATTTTGTGAGAGTTTGTCGTGTGCACAGTTAAAATTATTCCATTGCTTAGAGTTTATCGTCCGGCACCGGTAGCTGAGCGGTCAGCATGACGGAATGTCAATCCTAGGGACCCGGGTTCGATTCCCGGCTGGGTCGGAGATTTTCTCCGCTCAGGGACTGGGTGTTGTGTTGTCCTAATCATCATCATTTAATCCCCAACGACGCGCAGGTCGCCGAAGTGGCGTCAAATCGAAAGACCTGCACCAGGCGAACGGTCAACCCCACGGGGGGCCTTAGCCACACGACATTTCATTTCATCTTCCACGTGGTTCTTACACATGTAGCAGGACAGTAACCTGAGCCATTAGAGTTATATCAGAAATATAGTTGGGGAAGATGAATGGATGTGTTTGTGTGAGACACAGGGCTTCGAATTTGGTTTTGTTGACTCTGAGAGAACTATTGTGATATCACAGCTGAGAATTACCATGCATTTTTCATGTTCAGTTAAGAACTGATTCCCAGTCCAAAGATCAGAGTTGTGAATTCTTTGCTTCATTCTTTTTCCTTAGGTGAATTCTTTCACAGTAAAATTTCAGTGTACAGGAGTTTTATTTCAATATCCTAGGCTACTTCAACTACATCTGCATCTGCATGATTAATTTACAATTCACAGTTAAGTTACTGATTGAGGGTTCATAAAATCACCTTCTAGCTATTTCTCTTCCCTTCCATTCTCGAATGGCGCTCGGGAATAATGAGCACTTCAATCTTTCTCATATTCTATTATGATTATCATTTCTCCCTATGTAGGTGAGCGCCAACAAAATACGCAATTCGTAATTGGAGGAGTAAGTTGGTGATTGATAATTCATGAGAACATCTGGCAGCAACGGAAAACATATTTGTTTTAATGTTTGCGATGCCTACTTATCTGTCATGTTTATGGCTCTTTCCCGCAATTTCGCGAATATACCAAACGAGATGCCCTTCTTTGAACTTTTTCGATGTCGCCCATCAGTCCCATCTGATTTAGCAATCTGAATAGGTGTATGACTGGTAATGGATAAATCGGCCAGTCTGAAACATACTGCATTCATTTTCTGTTATGCTGTAATATTTTGCTCATAGAGACACAGGCAGGTACTTGGAGTGGCACTGTAATGGAGGCTAGTTTGGAGACAGTGACGCACCTGTTGGAACCTGAATTCTCAGTAAGTATCTCAGGACGGTGGCGTAAATAGGGAAATGGAAAGCAGAGAGTACAGAGGGGTATAAAATGTGCTACATTGCTGGAAAGTTTACATATAAATTTGCAGAGGCAATGAAATCATTAATTACGAAACTGGCACAAACATGCCATAACTTTTGGTTTTGGGGAATTCTTACACGCATGAGCATTATACAAAAAATTATAAAGTCGTTCATTGCAAATTTTTGTAAATGTCAAATATTTTTAAAGACAGTTTCCGTTTCGTAGTAATTTATTTAACATGGTAAAGAAAGACAGTTTCCGTTTGGTAGTAACTTATTTAACATGGTATGAAATGTCATTCTAAGTGTCGTCCTTATCTGTAGCATACATATTAAAATTATGTGATTGTTCTATTAATATTTCGGTTTTTAATTTACATGTTGGCTGATGTTGGTTCACATATTATTTGTTGTTAATACAATTTTACATTGTTGAATGGTAACGTATGTTTTCATTCGGTACCATTGCTCAAGTGTTGCTTGAAACTGTAAGTAGGTATTTTAATCTGTTTTTTAATAAGTTCTTCTTCATTTGAGCATTTATGATTCAATAAAAATCTCTCAGGGATAATCATAAGATTCAAATAATTTAGGTAACTAACAGCAGAAAGCGTCCTTGAGACTCTCTATGTAAGGCAAACACATTATTCGCATGTGTCATTTGTTTCTATCAGAAATCTCTACTCTTCCGTATTGTATTCATGTGCCATTGTGGGGCTCAGATATTGGCCATTGCATGCATGCACCACACAGAAACATGAGTGTCGTTTTATACATGCACTGCGTACCATGGGGAACTATTTTAAGCATAAGAGAATAATTATATTTCATAAGAGCAACTATAATTAGTATTTAAGAATATCCAGAGTAACAGAAGCTGTTAAACTGGAGAATATTTACTATAATAATAGAAGGGACTTTTTTGTGTGTTGGGACAGTACTGTTAGTAGTACAGGTGGTGAGTGGTCCCAACACATGCTGTTTGGTGTCTTTTCCACTGGAGAGCTGTTGGAGTATAGTCACAAACAGAATAAAACGAAATTCGTACATCTTTAATATGTGATTATTATTTGGTCCAACCAGTTATATACATTCAGTAAACGATTATTTAAGGGTAAGACTATCACCCACTAAGGAACCAAAAGGAACAGTACAGTTTACGAACAGATATGCGCAGGCAGCAACGCCAGTAGGCATTATACAGTCTGGCACATCAACTTGCTGAATTGGAGATTTAAGAAAACGTGTAAGTTTTACCATTTATCACAAATCACATGTTGATGCTATTTGACAATATGATGTACACCTCAAGGCATTTTCAAAGTTTCTTTAAGCTTTCTGTTGTGTGCATGTCATTTTCCCAAAATGGGAACTATGAGTTTATGTGTTTTCAGTATTCACTTCTAGAAATGGGTGTTGTAAAATTACTTATCTGAGTCATTTAATATTCAGGACATACAATACCACAAGGCAGAAAATTTTTAAGCAGATGTAATATGATTTCACACAGGGTGACTTAAGAATTTCACGATGATGCTTTTTTTTTATTTCTAAGCACCGACACCGAAGCCAGCTATAAAATGGATCAGCAAGAAAACTCATCTGTAGAGATTCTTGCATACTTATGACAATGAAATCAGCAACAAGAGCATGATTTCCTTGGAATCTGGCTTAAACAATTAAAGAAATTAAATATTTTTATATAATATATTATAGACACGAAGGAAACGAAAGAATCAAATAGACAATGCATAAAGGAGATGTAAAAGTCTGTCTGTCATGGAATTTTAACCAAACCACAGAGTTTGTAGTTCATAACATACTGTGGACTATTATTACATTACCATAATTCATATATGAAATAGAGCTTGTAAATTCAGTGTCATAATAAAATTGCAACATATCAAAAATAGTCACATTTTAATAATATATCTACAGCATATGGATTACAATTACATTGCCATAATTCATCCACAACCAGTATATCAAATTTTTCAGGGCAAAGTGTGATTTCATTCTCATTCAGTGCTGATGTCAACAGCCAATCAACAAAATGTGGGCGCAGCTCAGCTGTCACATGTTAGCAAGTTATGACAAGCAAATGCTGATCCCTGTTGGAATAACAGCTCACATGTGCACCTGTTACACTTCAACCTTCTGCTACGAATTCTGCCAATATGTCCAGTCCTTTTATTTGAAAGACCGTCTCTAGTCATCTGTTCTCGAGGTCCAAAACACTTTTTTCACTACAGGGAACATTATGCAACAATTATGTGAACTGGTTGTATATTCGAAGTTTGCCTATGATTTGCAGGAGACCGTCTTCCACTCTTCAATGTCAGGTATGTAATCAGCTACTATATGTCTGCATATTCAGACGAAAGCGAATACAAACGTCTAAAAATAAGATTGACAGGAAGTGTAAAATCGCTAAGGAGAAATGGCTAGAGGACAAATGTAAGGATTTAGAACCATATATCAGTAGGGGAAAGATAGGTGCAGCCTAAAGGAAAATTGAAGGGACTTTTCGAGAAAAGAGAACCACCTGCATGAATATTAAGAGTTGAAACGGAAAACCATTTCAAAGCAAAGAAGGGAAAGCTCAAATGTGGAAGGAGCATATAGAGGGTCTATACAAGGAGATGTAGCTGAGGACAACGTTATAAAAATGGAAGAGGACGTAGATGAAGAAGTGATTGAAGGTGAGATATGGCGTGAGGAATTTGACAGAGCACAGAAAGACCTAAATCGAAAGAAGGCCCTGGGGGTAGACCACATTCCATTAGAGCTAGCCTTGGGAGAGCCAACCACGACACATCTCTTCCATCTGCTGCACAGTATAAGATTGGCGAAGTACCCTCAGACTTCAAGAAAACTACAAAAATTCCACTTTCAAAGAAAGCAGGTGTTGACAGCTACCAAAATACCAGTTTAATAAGTCATGGTGGCAAAATATTAACATGAATTCTTTACAGAAGAATGGAAAAACTGGTAGAAGCGGACCTCAGGTACGATCAGTTTCTATTCCAGAAAAATATAGGAAAACCTGAGACAGTGCTGACACTAAGACTTCTCACAAAAGATAGGTTAAGCAAAGGCAAACATAAGTGTACTTTCTTGTAGAGTTTGAGAAAGCTTTTGACAAAACTTTCTTTGATATTCTGAGCGTAGCAGGGGGGAAAATATAGCGAGCGAAATGCAGAGATGATGCGACTAGCACAGGGTAGAGTAGTATAGAGAGTTGCATCAAACCGGTCTTAGGACTGAAGATCAGAACAAGAAAACATATCGTCTATTGATCTGTCAAAACATGATCTTGCCAATGTACTTGCTGTCCCTGCTTAAATTTTATTTCATAAGTGTTCTTCATCATGATAGCATCATCAACTTATTCAACCTCATCTCCTCATCCAATGTCTCTACCTCCTTTTCTGCCTTCTGCTTTAACGCTAGAACCGCCGACAGGACATTTTTGCCTCATAGCAAAATTGTAACTTCTCTCTCTCTCTCTCTCTCTCTCTCTCTCTCTTTATTTTGAAATGAAAGTCACTGTCTAATAATTGCATAGCTTTAGATGAAATGTAATACATACCATAAAACGCCGACGTTCCTATTCTGTCCCATTGAAAAACTTAGCGCTGCCAACTAGCACACATTATTGGTAGCCTTTACTGGTTCTGCTGCTGGAAAGCACATGCGCAACAGTAAATGTAGCGTCTGTGATAAAATGAAAGTTGGTAAAAGAAAATAAATCGGCACTTTGAAGTAGTGCAGCAAGGCTCGACGTTGAACTCCCATGGATGAGCAGCTTTCAAATTTGATTGATAGTACTGAAGATGTTGATTCCGAAGGAGAATATGTAGACAGTATTTCAAATGATTCCAATTGTGATGCGAATCAATATAAGGAAGGGAGTCTGGATGAATTCGAGGGCCGCGATGAAGATTCGGAAGAATGCCTGTGTCTACATAGTACGTCTCTGACAGCATATATTTTTATTTGCCATTTTTCGTAGCAGTTGTGTTCATTCTCTGAACGACGCTTATTTCCATTTTCTGTAGGTGTCGCCTCCCCAAAAGAGCAACTATTTTGCCATGGCTGTGGACATTATAGTAGAGGTGGTTCTGCCTCAATTGTTTATGGGTTCGTGGTAGTGCTACCACAGACATTATGGTTGGCATTTTGGCAGATAATGGTGTTGAGGAGAATACAGCTAGAACAACTAGAGACCATAGCTATCCTGATTTGAATGATGCAGAAATGGGCCACGCACACTCTAAAAGGACTCATGGTTCAGGTAAAAGCTTTTGTCACAGTAATTTTGCGGTACAGGGTCTGATGCTCCTCATAAAACCAACTGGAAAATATTTCTATCTTACATTGGAACTCGGGCAAGGCATGGACAGTAACATATGCTCCATACATCAAAAGGTGTGTCGTCAACTATTTGTCTCCAAATGTTTGCCATTTATTTATTGATGAACCTTTTCTAGACAACAAAAATGCACAGAAACACAGGCACGTAAGGTGGTGGGGAGTGAGGGTCTGTCATGAACGTAAAAAGAGTTCCATGAATTTATTGCTGTTCAGTAAGTTAGGTGTGCCACTGATACCGAATGAACAGATGTCGATTTTCTTTTCTCAGAGAAGTGTGGAATACAATTTTGTAACTCTATAACATAACACAATCGCCTTAGAGAGATCTTTAGGTTCCTCCGGATGGATGTAAAGTCCAGGGTCGAAATTGTAAGAAATGGCAAGTTCCCCCTTATATCAGACGTATGTGAGAGACTCATTGCAAACTAACAAATTATGCATATTCCTGGTCTATACAACTGTGATGGTGACCAGTTGCTCAGGTCCAAGCGTAAATGTCAGTTCAACATGTTCATCGACTCAAAGTCTGCCGAATATAAGCCGGAATACAGGATGACTGTGGATAGAGATTCCAGATATAAGGTTAATTGTTACTCACAACGAGGTAAAGATAAAGTTCGTCTTGACAGTGAATGTCTAAGTGACTTCAGTGGAGAAACTCGCAGTTCCATACCCACCTTTCGCTTGCTCAACATCTGAAAACAATAAACAAAATTTGAAGTTCCTGAGTGCATGAAGAAAGGTCGCGTGAAACTACACAATACTAACTTTCAAAAAAGTTGGCCTGTAAACAGCATGAGCAGAAAAAGTAAAAAGCAACATAATGATTCTGTTATTCATTTGCACAAATTGGAATCGACAAGATGTGAAAGCGGAACTAATTTTCAAAGACAGTATTAGCCTCACAGTGTGTGAAGGAACGACAGGAAAGTACTTAATAATTCTCAGTTCTTTGCCTCCATATGCGCAAATTGGATCTGAGAAACAGTAAAGATCGACAAAGTGACGTGTTAAAATGAAACTAGGTATGATATAGATATTGTTGGTCAGAGGTCCCACCAGTACTCAATGAAAGCTGGTGGAAGTAGGCGCTTTTTATGCACTTTATAATTTTCTAGGTTTAGAAGGCCTCAGTATTTTGGTAATACACAGAGAAATAACAAACTACTAAATAAAAAGACATTATATCCTTCTCCAACTCGCGAAGGAAGTAGCCAATGATATGCAGAAACCAAGTTGAGAGCTCTTGCTATTCGTGTTGGGACATAATGCATAGGTGAGAAAATCTTACAAAGAAGGAAAGAGGTCACGTAAAGCTGTATCATGTGACAAAACAGTTTGCATGAAATATTTGCAGATTATAAAGACCAGTCTACAGAAAACCACGACCTTTAAAAATCTAAAACGAATTTACTTACTTACTTACTTAGACTGAGATGTTAACCTTTACATAATGTGTATGAAAGTGTAGGCTTTTATTAAACTTTTTGAATATTTTATTTTTATAAGAATTGAAGATTTGTTTGTACCATTAGGAATAATTTTCAAGGATTTGCATATTTGAGTTGAATTGGATTTGAACCGTAAATATCTGGCACGATCACACTTTGTGTTTAGGATAAAATCAAAATAACAGCCCATTAGAGAGAAAAACTAATGTTTTTAAGCAAAATAAGGAAATTGTAAACGAATTGACCAGAGGGTGAATATTTTTGTCCCAATGACGATTTTAGGTCGTTCTAAATACCCAGCCAATCTAGCCTTGATAAGTAAATTGCCTTTTTTAGATTTGTCTTAATTTTTTTCATCTCGATCTTTATCCTTCATTTTTTCTCTTTTCCTATATCTTTTTCTTCCTCTTCGCGTTTCGGAACAGCTGCCCTTCTTGGATCAATCACTGTCAATGATTAGAAATGAGATGAAATCCTTTTCCAGTGCAGATTAAGCTTAAGCTTCCCTTTTATGCAGAAACAACAGCTTTTGGCAGATACACTCCTGGAAATGGAAAAAAAACACATTGACACCGGTACGTGAGACCCACCATACTTGCTCCGGACACTGCGAGAGGGCTGTACAAGCAATGATCACACGCACGGCACAGCGGACACACCAGGAACCGCGGTGTTGGCCGTCGAATGGCGCTAGCTGCGCAGCATTTGTGCACCGCCGCCGTCAGTGTCAGCCAGTTTGCCGTGGCATACGGAGCTCCATCGCAGTCCTTAACACTGGTAGCATGCCGCGACAGCGTGGACGTGAACCGTATGTGCAGTTGATGGACTTTGAGCGAGGGCGTATAGTAGGCATGCGGGAGGCCGGGTGGACGTACCGCCGAATTGCTCAACACGTGGGGTGTGAGGCCTCCACAGTACATCGATGTTGTCGCCAGTGGTCGGCGGAAGGTGCACGTGCCCGTCGACCTGGGACCGGACCGCAGCGACGCACGGATGCACGCCAAGACCGTAGGATCCTATGCAGTGCCGTAGGGGACCGCACCGCCACTTCCCAGCAAATTAGGGACACTGTTGCTCCTGGGGTATCGGCGAGGACCATTGGCAACCGTCTCCATGAAGCTGGGCTACGGTCCCGCACATCGTTATGCCGTCTTCCGCTCACGCCCCAACATCGTGCAGCCCGCCTCCAGTGGTGTCGCGACAGGCGTGAATGGAGGGACGAATGGAGACGTGTCGTCTTCAGTGATGAGAGTCGCTTCTGCCTTGGTGCCAATGATGGTCGTATGCGTGTTTGGCGCCGTGCAGGTGAGCGCCACAATCAGGACTGCATACGACCGAGGCACACAGGGCCAACATCCGGCATCATGGTGTGGGGAGCGATCTCCTACACTGGCCGTACACCACTGGTGATCATCGAGGGGACACTGAATAGTGCACGGTACATCCAAACCGTCATCGAACCCATCGTTCTGCCATTCCTAGACCGGCAAGGGAACTTGCTGTTCCAACAGGACAATGCACGTCCGCATGTATCCCGTGCCACCCAACGTGCTCTAGAAGGTGTAAGTCAACTACCCTGGCCAGCAAGATCTCCGGATCTGTCCCCCATTGAGCATGTTTGGGACTGGATGAAGCGTCGTCTCACGCGGCCTGCACGTCCAGCACGAACGCTGGTCCAACTGAGGCGCCAGGTGGAAATGGCATGGCAAGCCGTTCCACAGGACTACATCCAGCATCTCTACGATCGTCTCCATGGGAGATTAGCAGCCTGCATTGCTGCGAAAGGTGGATATACACTGTACTAGTGCCGACATTGTGCATGCTCTGTTGCCTGTGTCTATGTGCCTGTGGTTCTGTCAGTGTGATCATGTGATGTATCTGACCCCAGGAATGTGTCAATAAAGTTTCCCCTTCCTGGGACAATGACTTCACGGTGTTCTTATTTCAATTTCCAGGAGTGTATTTGAGCAACATTTCAAAACCATGTTTTTAAGAATACTCTTTTGTCAAGAGGAAATGAGAAGCATGTTACTGTTCTGGGCAAGCACAGCTCAGTAAGGATCTGAACTGATTGTCAGCAAATATCTCAATTCACACTGCAATACAGAACTCTCACATTAGAGGATGGCGCTGAAGAGATATGCAATGTAAGTAGGCTGTTGAAAAAAAGTCGAGTACTTTCATAGGAGTAGTACTCATCGAAACAAGAAAAATAAGTCTCATAAACATGGGTCCGGAAACGTACACTTCCGAAATAAACTCGTGTTTATAGGAAGGGCCTCGCGTAGCTTGGTTGCAGAAATTAGCACAAACGTTGGATTGGTCTCCGTCAGATGTGTCGGCAGGATATTATATCTTACTCACAGTACTCTACCTATCATAAAGTGTTCTTCAGTCAATTGCGTGGTGGGAGACGTCCTGTAGGCTACGTTAGTATCCGTCATGTTTGTGTTGTTTATTCTACAGTACTGTCAACCCTGAATACGTATCATGCAATTTTACAATCTTCCAAGCGCGGTTTCACTGGTTTAATTTTATTGCGCTCTTTGCAAATACAAATTGTGTAATGCATTTACATTTGCTCTCTTCCATCATTGGTTGGCAATGGCAGCCTATTACTCGACGAGTGAAACGTCAGATATGATATTCTGTTAAGGTTTAGAAAATGGACTCTACTCTGAAACATATCCACAGCGCAGAGTGCCCTCTGATAAGCTGTTCAGCTGACTTTTCCAGAGTCTGGGGGACACAGGTACATTTACATCTCGGTAGACTGACAATGGATGACCCTGTCGTGGAGGTGCATGTGCTATATTTGGTGGAAGAAACACCCGGGAGCAGTCTGCAACTATTAGGAGCAAAGGAAGGCATGTCTCACTGTCTTATCTGGGAGGAGGGGAGGTATTTCAAAAATAATTGCTGTACCCATATCATCTACAGCGATTTCAGGCGACAGGAAAGTCACAGCAGACGGTGATTCTGTCAATGGCTATTGCAAAAGCCTGCCTCAGATCCACTGTTCGCATCGAAGATTGTATTTACTAACGAGGCAGGGTTCACAAGAAATGGTAATGTAAATATCTGTAACCCACAAGTAAGGGTAAATGTAAATCCCCAAGAAATTCAGGGAAGAGTACATCAACACCAATACTCAACAACATACGGGCAGGCGTAATTGATGATAGTTTAATAAGGTCACGACTGCTACAACAAAGGCTAAATGGAGCCCATAATCTGCCCTTTCTCATTAATCTGTAGGCTACTTTGCTGGAGACTGTGCCGCTGCAGCAACATAAACAAATGTCTTTCTTGCATGATGTAGCACCAGCACACTTTCGTCCCAATGTGCGTTAACATCTGACACATACATGTGAGGACCGCTGGATTGGTGGGGATAGGGATCAATGATGTGCGTACACTGTAGTGTCGAGTTCTCAGTATGTGCTAGCAGGTACAACAACCGTGTATACTCCAAAGGGTGCGTCATTCCTTAGACTGCAGGCCTGGCGGTTATATTGTCATGAATGGATGCGACGTTGACCACCTGCTGTAAGCACGTGTTTTTCGTAGAACGTATGGAAAGTATACATTTCTTGGCCCACTTTTATTGGAGTTTTCTTTTCAATAAGTACTGTACTTCTCAAAATATTCGACATTCTTTTTAACACTGTGTTATATTCTAAACATATGCAGTAGCATTTATATACATTTGTAGCATATGAAATTGAGAACTATATACGTATATATTATCACATTATTGAAGAAGTTCATTATTACTTTCCTTTTTCCACTGGCGGTAGGAACAGATGTAATGCATCTCATCGTAGCTGGAAACAAATCAACACTTATTTGATAACGTTGCTGTAATCAATTTTCGTCAATAATAGATCTGATGGAAAGTTGAAGTCCATGTTTCTGAGATTGTGTCTTCGAACACTCGAAGGACTGTTGTGCCTTGCAGCAATACATATGTATGAGCGTGGCCTAGATAGTCAGGTAGAAGCCGAGCAATGACCAAGGAGAAGAAAGAAAATTGATCCATTCTTAATCCATTTATTAACAACTTAGAAGTATCACATTCTACTGTGGGCTAGGAACATACGTGACGAAATATGTAAAAATATTGGTATTGGAGTGAATCGATTAGACGAAATGTGCAAGGAACGTGACATCGTTTATGCGAAACATCCAGAAAGTTTGTCATGCAGAAACAGACTTGATTGTAGCTGAAAAAGCATGGCTAAGAGTGAAAACAGCAAACGTTAACTTCAGTGAAACGTTAGCTGTTATAGCAGCGACTAGTTAAACGAGAGGTAAAGTTAAAATGGGAATGGGTATCAAGGAGATGAAGAAAAATAAGCTCGGGAAGTATGTAATGAACAAAATAATTTAAACAATCCAAAGTTGTCTTTAAGTGTAGGAAGTCATGCAGTAATTTCGTAGAAACTGTGAAAATTGCTTACAATATTGCTGCCCAAAGCTCTAAAAAGAAAACTGCTAAATCGCATAATAAGGCAAAAGCTGTTCAAAAACGACTAGTTTAGTTGCAAAGACATAATCATACATAAGACATAATAGGACTTCATGAAGTGATGGCCTGTATTAATGAACCTATAGGAAAAACAGGTTTCATCTGTATTCCAGGATGAATTCATTGTAGTGGTCGATTAGAATAGTATGCTAAAAGCAGGAGACAAAAGTTACAACATATCTGGGTAGTGTTTATGATAGATAATTCACCAAAAAACCTAAAATATTTGTGAGTGCGATTGATAGCCACTAGACAGAATGTGAACCTGGTTCATATTCGGTACCTTGCAGACAGAAGGATAGTGTCGCGTACTGCTTCGACTGCTTCAGCAATTTACCACTTCATGCAGAAATAGTGAAATACGTCTGAAAATAAGCAGTTAAGTACAAATGCGATACATTTCAGTCAGCCTAAGAGTCAGACGTGAGGCCGCCATTATTTTAGTTTCTGAGTTGTTCATAAATTAGCAAATTTTTCAGCAAATGCTAACAGCTTTCACAATAGATATAATAAAATATGGTGTAATATGTAGCCCAGTAGGTAATGCTGCATTTCTCTCATCATGCAAACGAAATTTCATTATCCAACGTACTCGTCTACAGTTCCATATCGAATATTATTTCGAAAACCAGTAAATTAAGCGTCGATAATCAGATAGGGGACGAGAAAATTCTCAACAGAGTTACTTTAAAACGTGTAACTTAAGAACTTCATGACTTTTTCCATCGTCTTGAGCGACATTGACTCAAACAACATCATGGACACCTTCGAAGGGTTAGCGAAGAAAAAGAAAAAATGTCATGATAAAACACAGCAAAGAACAGAGATAAGAGATAATGTATATGTTGATTTTAAAATGGATCTTAATATACGGTCAATTTTAGGCTTAGAAAGAAATTTATTTGAGAAAAAAATTTTAAATTCAGCAGAACATCTAGTAAAAATAAAGAATGTTGACATTCTAAGGACTGACCGTAACATTTCTGGACGGTTATTCCACAGTGCTTACACGCACGCACACACACACACACACTCACACACACACACACACACACACACACACACACACACACACCCAAAATTAGTCGGCAATACCACCTTAATATAAAATTGATAAAATTGTGGATATAGGAAGTACAAAACATACATACATGCCTGTGGTTTAGGGGTATTACCCTCAATCAAAAACGTCATTGGTTGCAGTTTCGAAACCCGCCACCACTTAAATTTTGATTAATAATCAGCACTGGCGGCCGAAGACTTCCGGCTTAAGAAGACATCCTCATTCTACCGACGGCCTTGTCAAAGAGGGCGGAGGAGTGGAGGGGGGTTGCTCCAAGTGGAGGAA
The DNA here is from genome assembly GCF_021461395.2 of Schistocerca americana. NCBI lineage: Eukaryota > Metazoa > Arthropoda > Insecta > Orthoptera > Acrididae > Schistocerca > Schistocerca americana. The sequence continues at coordinate 353,112,239 of NC_060123.1, forward strand.
GAATCAGGAATGACCAACGGCATGAGGACGCAGAAGGCAACGGAAACCACCAAATTAAAATCACAAAATTTGTATCCGCAGGACATGTGGCCTGTAATTGAAAAAGTGTTACGATGATCTCCCCATTGGATAAAGATTCCGGAATAGTCAACCAATCGAATTTGTGAGAGGAGACTGCCAATCGGGAGGTGACCATGAGACAAAGATGAAATAAACAACGTCAGGACAAAGTTTTGCGAATCGGAGTGTGAAATATCGAAAGTTTGAACATGGGAGGGAAGCTAGAAAATCTGAAAAGGGAAATGCAAATGCTCACTCTAGATAAACTACGGATCATTGAAGTGAAATGGAAAGAAGACAGGGATTCGTAGTCAGATGAGTATAAGGTAATTCCAACAGCAGCAGAAAATGGTATAATGGGAGTGGGATTCATGATGAATAAGAAGGTAGGTACAGAGTGCGTTACTGTGAACAGTTCAGTGACAGGGTTGTCCTTATCAGAAACGGCAGCAAACCGACACCGACAACGATATTTCACGTATATGTGACGATGTTGCAAGAGAAAGATGAAGAGATAGCGAAAGTATATGAGGATATTGAAAGGAGATGAAAATCTTATAGTCATGGGGGACTTGAATGCAGTTGTTAGGGAAGGAGGAATAGAAGAAAAAGTTGCAGGAGAACACGGGCTTGGTAAAAGGAACGAGAGAGAAGAAAGACTAATTCATTTCTGTAAAAAATTTTAGTTACTAATAGCGGATACCCAGTTCAAGAATCACAAGAGGAAAAGGTACACTTGGAAAAGGCCGGGTGATACAGTTAGCTTTCAGTTAGATTACATCATGGTCAGGCACAGATTCCGAAATCAAATAATGGAGAGCAAGGCGCAATCAGGAGCAGTTATTCACTCAGATCAAAATGAAGTATTGAGGAACAGTGGGCTGAAGTTTAAGTGATTGGCCAGGAAGAATCATTACGCAAAGAAATAGGGTATCAATAAACTAAACAATGACTAGATAGGCTACAAGTGTTCTAAGGATATAGATACATCAATATGGAAGCCAGTACAGTTGAAGAGGAATGGACTTCTTCAAAAGGGTCAATGACTGAAACTGGAAAGGAAAACATAGGTACAGAGAGGCTAACTGTGAAGAAACCATGGGCAATAGAAGAAATACTTCACTTTAGCGATGAAAGAGGGAAGTCCAAAAATGTTCAGGGAAATTTAGGAATACAGAAACACATGTCGCTAAGGAATGAAATAAACAATAAGTGTAGGGAAGCTGAGGCGATATAGCTGCATAAAGAACGCGAAGAAATCGAAAAAGAAATGATTTCGGAAGGACTGACAAAGCTTGTAGGGAGGTCAAACCAACCTTCGATGACATTGAAAGCAAAGCTGGTAACATTAAGAGTGCAACGAGAATTTCATAATTAAATGCAGAGAAGAGAGCGACTAGGTAGAAAGACTCCATTTAGATCTGATAGGAAATCCGGTATTTGCATCTGAATTTAAGAGTACTTTGAGGGGCATTATTTATATATTTACACATCAAGTTCCATAGAACGAAATTGGGGATCAAATCTCTCAGTTCATGGAATGTGTCAGTACACGAAATTACAACATTATATTACTAGCAGATAAAAATAAAATCTTTATGAACCTGAAAAATGTCAAACCATAAGTTTAAGTAAACGCGATCAACAATACAACAAGAATCAGCTTAATTTTTCAAGGAACTCCGCGACGGAATAGAATGGGCGTCCCCATTAGGAAACTCTTCAGTTTCGTTTTGAAATGGCGTGGATTACTGCGAAGATTTTTTAATTCGAGCACTAGCTTCTTGAAAATAGGTGCAGCAGTATACTGCACACCTTACTGCACAAGAGTTAAGGAAGTCCGATCCTAATGCAGATTTGATTTCTGTTTAGTCTTGGTAATAAGCCAAAAATATCCTTTTAGAATGGGAAGAGTTACCCCAAAATGTAATACCATACGACATAAGCGACTGAAAATAAGCAAAGTAGATTAATTTTCATGTCAAACGATCACTCACTTCGGATACCGTTCGAATAGTAAAAACGAATGTCTTAGAGCAAGATCCTGAACGTGGGCTTTCCAAGACAGTCTACTATCTATCTCAACATGTAGCAACTTGAACTGTTCAGTTTCAGTAATCATATGTCCATTCTGTGAAATTAGGAAGTCCGGTTTTGTTGAATTTTGTGTTAGAAATGGTATGAACAGAGTCTTATTGTGATTTAGCTTTAGTTTGTTTTGTACAAGCCATGAACTTAGGTCACGAACTGTACTATTTGAAACTAGACTAATATTGCACACAGCATCCTTTACTACCAAGCTAGTGTCATCAGTAAACAGAAATAAGAAGGGGTGAGAATGACATAAGTCAAAGCCACAAAATGCAAGTTTTTCAGGGGAGCATTTTAAAATTTCGAATAAATCCATAAATAATATTTCAACTTTTCGGTTTTTTTGACAAAACTAGTTTATTTCTATAATGTGTCAGTATAAATATTTGCATAGTTATATTGTGATCGAAGTTAAACACTATTAATAAAAAGAATATTTTATCCCTGGGTGACAACATTGGGCTTTGGCCTGTCTCAAACTAACTTTGCACAAGGTTTATAAAAATTTGTACATCAATATACAACATAACTTACAATGTTAGTCACAACAGTGTTTCACACAATATAGCCAATATCTATCACCTATTTTTCATGTTTATCACTTTGTTCTTTGATTCACTCAGACTGTTGAAGTATCCCTTCGAAACATATGGAATGTATGTCATTAATGACATAACATCCTTGAGTTTTTTGGCACAAATTGGAATGGACTTTTAGTATTTCCTTGAGAGCTGGAACGGATTACTCTCCTGATGTTTTCGTTCTTTTTAGTGATATTGCAGTTCTGAATTATTCGAATTCAGTGTACTGATACTTCACTTTCAAATTTCATGGCACTGCTTCATCAAAACGAAAAGCTGTCGCTTCAGAAAATCGTAACTGAGATCCATCATCACGTTTGTTCTGTTTTGCAATATTTATCTGTAGGGGTGTCAGATCTATAAAGTCTGCTTGTTTCATTTTAACGACTGAAAATGGCTTATTCTTGTACGATTCTTTAATGCCTCTAACTCAATCATGAGGGGTGTACACAGTGGGGTTTCTGTTCTTAACATGCTTCTCAATTCCACCGAAATCTTCGTCACAGGGCAGTTGTGTGTGTCCAACTTGTGGAAACCAATGTTCAATGGCCTTAAATTTTTCTGAACGCACCAGTGATCTCTCTAGTGCAACAATTGTTCAGTTTTTTCCTAGGCTTCTGCAACTATCACTAATAATGTAAAAAATGTTTGCCTGACACTTTTGTATTTCTAAGAATTTTATCAGACAGCTTCCTATCTCATCAGATCCATGCATTGCTTCATCATCACTCCAAACGAGCGTATGTCCCGTTTCAGACCCACAATCATAAATACCAAAACTCTAAGTCCACAACTTCCTCTTATAGAATAAAGGCCCAGATGTAAGCCTTGGTGTTGAAAAGGTTTGTTGTACGTCAAAGGCTATTGTAAGATATTCCTCAGGAATTTCCCTAGCTAATTTGGTAAGCTGTGTAATCATATTTTGTCCATCATATGCTTTGGCATGATGTGGGTACCTTTAAATTTTTAATCTTCCGATAATATCTTCAGAGTTGGTGAACTGTGCATCTTTTATTTGGATTTAAATTCGCCATATACATGAGTCTCAACATGGCAATTTAAAACAAATATCAAAATCTTGGTTATATATATCTCTAAATTTCGAAACTTTTACTCGTAGTCATTATTTTCTTCACAATATTTCAAATAATGTTCTTGATATAAAGAAGAAATTGACGTATCATGGTCGAAGTACACTTTATTGGGGTCTTGTGAGCGGCTTTAATGACTGGCATACTTGGGTATATTATTTATGAAATTGTGAACTGTCTGAACTACTTCTTGCGAAATTTTCCTTGATCGGATCCCTTTCTTTCCTGGAACCAAAGAAAAAGAAAAAGTGATTTTAAAGGTAAATGCCCAGGTCAGGTAAATTTAATGAATCTGTGTCTGAATGTGATATATAAGAAAACACTGGATAAATAAGCACAACTGAACAAAATTATGGTTTTTCTTGGAAGCAACATTAATTAATCATTAAATAACTCTTCTGCAATTAGGAGAAGGGGAGTGTCCATCAAGCAAATATTTTTCTAAGTTCTTAACATGTCCTTGGTTGTTCTGAATCCAATGCACAATTGAAAATGCTTCTCTGCTTACCAAAATATTACAGCCATTAACCTTAACCTGGTACAAGAAAGTGACCATTCGCCGTGAATTTGTGGTTTTCCTTTTCTTAGGGTACCTTCAAAAGTGAAATATATCAATCAAAATAATAATATTGTATTTATAAAAAGTACATGACATAAAAAGTAATTTCAAATTATCATTAGTCATAGTTACCTCTTCTGCACTTGTTGCATCTCAATATTGCTCAGAAAGTAATTGTTTTGGCAATTGAAATCACCCATATCCCAAAAACTATTGAATATCTTCTCTACACATTAATGAATTTTGCTCCAACACTTGTATTTACATTTACATCCAGAACCAAAAATTTTAACACCAACAATTTGTCCTGTCTTATCAGATATGTACACTCTGCCATAATTTCTACAACGTTTACATTTGTCCCTTACCCAATTGCTCTTATTTTTCCTTTTTTTCTGCCTGTAGGTTCTTTAGCAGGTGATACATCAGGAGACCTTTCACATTCATCAGCATCCTAAGACAAAGTTTTCAGAATGAGAAAGGCCAAAGTCACTTTAACAAATATACCAAACGTTAACATACTATACACATAGGCTTATAATATTTAAATTATTACCAATAATGCAGTAATTAAGAGGAGAAGTAAAATTTGTTCATGATTCACATGTACATATTTTAATTAGCTAGTATATAATTGTTGTAATTACGGAGTAATATTTCACTGTGATGCAGACCTAAGCCTCAATGTTTTTAATGTTTAAAAAAATTAAGTATTTCAGACTTACCATGTCATTTTCAGATGAAAATTCATCACAGGGACAATAACTGCTTCCACTGGATGAAAAATCGTTTTCAGAACTAGCAATTTCTGTATATGAATCTTCTTTGGAAGCACCATTGTACTGTGGCTTGGGTTGTTTCAGAAAAAGACTGCTTCTTCACAGTATGAGAACAACAAGTGTGAAATGCTCTGCCATCTAGTGAGGGAAAGTTAAAATATTTACGCAGTAGCTTCCCCTGTTGAGTGGGAATTGAACTAACAAAAACAATGTATTATGAGAAAAGTGAGGCTTTGGGCTATATCATTCTCGCTCATTCATATTTTAGAGTTACCTGTAATTGTAGAGGGTATATCATTTATATTACTAAGGAACAGCAGTGGCCCATCATGACTATACATTGTGAATAATTACCTTTTGTTGCCTGTTGTAAGAGGTGAACAAATTGTTAGCTACCCACCGTAATCAGTAATCGTCCAACTCCTGGAGCAATATTTCGAGATCAACACCATCGAACGTCTTAGTTAAATAAAAATATATGCTCAGCGTTCGAAACCTTTTGTTTAACCCAATAAGTACCTCACAGATGAAAAGGGAATATACACAGCATTTTCTGTTGTTAAACAACCTCTAAAGCCAAACTGTACATCTGATAGTAAATCGTGTGATATTAAATGATCGATTATCCTTACATACACAGCCTTTTCAATAGCATTAGCAGTTACTGATGGCATAGAAATAGGTCTAAAATTGTCTACATTATTCTGTTCTCCATTTTTATAAAGCGGCTTTACTACTGAGTACTTTAATGGTTCAGTGACTTACTATTCCTGAAGGAAAAATTACAAATATGTCTAAATACACGTCTAATATGTGCAGCACAGTACTTTAATATTCTGATAGGCACTCCAACATATCTATGAGAGTCTTTAGTCTTCAGTGATATAGTTACTGACTCAGTCTCCCCCTTGTCTGTATAACAGAGGAGAATTTCAGACATCACTCTCGGAAAGGCATTTGCCAAGAAAGTTGTTTGATTCTGTGTAGAAACTAATTCCTGATTTAATTCACCAGCAATCCTCAGAATATGGTTGTTAAATTCCTGTACGTATATAGATTTATCAGTAACAATTATTTTTACTACAAACTGACTTTATATCATAGACCTTATGCTGCTGAACAGACACTTCCCTCACAACTGACCGTATGGTTTTAGTTTATCCTGTGAGTTAGCTACTCTATTTGCATACCTTGGCTTTCCTATTTAATTTTTAAGCATTTTACAATACTGTTTGTATGGAGCTTGATTGTGACTACCTCTAACATTTTGATATAATCCTCACTTTGTTCTACATGATATCCCTGTCGCACTAGTCAGCCACCTGTGCTGCCTGTTGCTGCTAGTACCCCATTTAGGACGTTCTAGTGGAAAGCAACTCTCAAAGAGCATGAGAATATGTGTTAAGGAAAACTTTATATTTGTCATCTATGTAATCAACGCTATAAACTACTGCCACTCCTGTTCCTTGACAAGGTTTATAAAACACTCAATTGCTCTTGGACTAGCTTTGCTGCATAGTTTGTAAATATATGTGACATTTGTTAGAGTACAAAAGCCTTTTGGTGTTAAAATTTGTAGATCATGGTCTGAAAGGTCATTCATCCATTTACCAACAAAATGCCCATGAAACAATACAGAATGAATAAAAGAATGTCTATGGCTGTGCTACTACTCCCCTGCACCCTAGATGGAAAAAACACAGTCAGGACCAGATCATATGAATTTTGGAGATATACCAATATCCTTTTTCTTGAACCATTATATACAAAATGTATGTTGAAGGCGCAACATATAACTAATTTCTCATAGTTCCTACAAAGTGAATCAAGAACCTTCTCTAGCGTGAGCACAAACGCTCTGAAGTCAGAGTTAGGGGAGCTTTAAACAACAACAATTACAAATTTGGTTGCACTAAATTCAACTACTCCACCACAACATTCAAATATCTGTTCGTGCACTGCCATGATATGTCTATGGACACAAATGTAATACGGCTTTTTATACACATAGCCACTCCTCCAGCCCACAAGGAACCCCCTCCCCCCCCCTTAAAACTGCCTGCTTATCTCTATCCTGGTAAGCGAACTCTCTGAATTTTCTAATTATTTAAGTGGTACTCCGATAAAACAATAATTTCAGAGTCAACATCTATAAACAGTTCACTAACTTAATCTCTAATATCTCATATATTTTGATGATATATGCTAATTCCTTCTCTACTTGGAAACATTCTTCTGAAGGTGAGCCCTTTAAGCAGGTATACCTGACTTCGGTCTAAAATGGTGCAGCTCTAACGCCAACTACTACAGGAATTTTTCCATGAGTGATCCCACCACCAGCCACTACACTGTCACCTATAAGCTTTGCCAGCCTCCCCTTCCCATACCAATTGAGGTGCAAGCCATGCCTAGTGAAACCCAATCTACTGACAGAACCAACTGGCACCATTGGAATGTAAACTTAGGGCCTCTGCCATCAGCGCCCTCTTCAGCGCCATGTTAACGTGCCTAACATCCACAATAAGATGAGGCCAATCATGACGCTGAAACTGTTGCACGAAATGCACATTAGTGCCACCAGTTTGAGTTGCTATCTTTACCACGTCACCACCAACATCACATTTCCGATCCCTATCAAGACTGTTCCCTGCTCCACCCACTTTAACTACCTGATCATCCTTCGTAAAATTCCTACATAACTCTCCAACGGTGTCAGTCCCCAACACTTCCTGCAACTGCTGGCCCACACCTCTGCCATGCAAATTACCTAGCAACAGAACCTTCTTCTGTCTCCTTTCAACTGACCTAGGACTACTATCTGCTGAGGACTGCTGTATGTTCCCTACACCTACAGCTACAAGGGGCTCACTCAACTCTTACAATTGGTCAAACCGATTGCATATACACAAAGTATAGTACTCTGAATACCTCCTCCTCCGAACTGGCTTCTTGACAACCGCCAGTTCCCCCTCCCCACCACCCTTCAACCTCCTAAATCTATCTAGTTCCTCCATTGTTTGTAACTGCGCCTGAAGGGCCCATATCTTACTCTCCTGTTCCTCTATCAACTTATTTCTACTACAGATTCTGCATTCCCCGGAAAGGATCTAGCTAGAATGCCCTCTGGATTAACCACCGCATTCCCCCCAATGAAAATACTTTAAACAAATCCCACACCATAACCCACTACTGACAAACCTACGACAGAGCCCACACTTCTCACTCATGGTAAAACTTTACTTTTAATGTGAAAAAGCTGTACGTCTACGTTACCTAAGTTCAATTACACTGTAAGGAGGCTGTTTAGGTTTTTTATTGGTAACGCCACGTAGTGCTCTGTACGAAAATCACTGGCTGTGCTGTATGCAGTCTGTGGCTGGTTTGCATTGTTGTTTGCTATTGTAGTGTTGCGCGGTTGGAGGTGAGCCGCCAGCAGTGGGGATATGGGGAGAGAAATGGCGGAGTTTTGAGAGCGGATGATCTGGACGTGTGTCCATCAGAGGCAGTAAATTTGTAAGACTGGATGTCATGAACTGATATATATGTTATGATTTTTGAATACTATTATGGTAAACACATTGTTTGTTCTCTATCAACATCTTTCATTTGCTAACTATAACTATCAGTAGTTAGTGCCTTCAGTTGTTACAATCTTTTACTCAGCTGGCAGTATTGGCGCATGCTGTATTGCAGTAGTTTGAGTAACGAAGATTTTTGTGAGGTAAGTGATTCATGAAAGGTTTAGGTTAATGTTAGTCAGGGTCATTCTTTTGTAGGGATTTTTGAAAGTCAGATTGCGTTGCGGTAAATATATTGTTTGTCAGTTTAGTGTTGATCAGAATAAGTAAACAGATAAATGTCTAAGTACGTTCAGTTTTGCTCAGCTGTTTGAAAATCAGTTAATGTAAGAGGTTTATCAGCGCAGTAATTCACAAATTTTTCTAAAGAGACGTTTCAACACCAACAGAACTATTTATAGAACTAACAATAGCGGTCTCGAAATTCTTTGCCTACTAAGAAAGCAACTTATTGTATTAATACTACTACGCCACAGCTAATGCTAATACCAAGAAAACTTCCCAAAATTACTAGCTAAAAGCAAAAAATCAAATGGCCAATGGAACATTCAACAAATTTAAAACACTGAATGAAAATTTTGCTAAAATATTTCACTAGAAACAATAAGAAACGTCAGAGGAAAACTAAAGCACAAAATTTACTAAACGACTTCATACACAGAGAAAAATATAAAGAAAAATACAAGGAGCGAACGTTTCAAAAAGATTATTAAAGCCATTTTTCGCTACAAACAGCATGAAACACCACTGAAACCTACTAAATTTGATGAATGTATAACAGTGCACACATAACTTTGTCAGTACTTAGCTTCATACCCGCTACAACTGAAACTGCACCCCGTAAAATGTAAACACACTACTGAGGCGTGTGGCTTGGAGGAACGACGTTAGCACACTCACGAATAACAGACCACTCGAGTCAGTAACACAGGAAGAAAGACTGAGATTACTGAAATTACGCTAATATGTTACTTTTACAGCAAATATTAACACAAATAAACTTTAAAATAAGAAAGTGAAGACGAAAAAATATTGACGAGCAATTTCAACAGCAGTCCAGCACATGTGACGACACACCAAAAGTATGCAGTCCAGAACACGTGTCGTCAAACCAAAAGTCTGCACATTTTCGTCTTGAGATCTAATAAGGCAGAAGGGATAGATAACATTCCATAAGAATTTCTAACATCGTTGGGGGGAAGAGGCAACAAAACGACTATTCACGTTGGTGTGTAGAAAGTATGTGTCTGGCGACATACCAACTGACTTTATGAAAAATATCGTCCACACAATTCCTAAGACTGCAAGAGCTGACAAATGTGCAAATTATCGCACATTCTTCTTATCAGCTCATGCATCCAAGTTGCTTGCAATAATAATATACTGAAGAATGGAATAGGAAATTGAGTGTGTATTAGACGACGATCGGTTGTGGCTTTAGGAAAGGTAAAGGCACAAGAGAGGCCATTCTGATGTTGACATTCATAATGGAAGCCACACTAAAGAAAATTCAAGACACAGTCATAGGATTTGTCGACCTGTAAAAAGTGTTCGATAATGTTAAATGGCAGAAGATGTTCGAAATTCTGGGAAAAATAGGGATAAGCTATAGGGAGTGGCGGATAACACACGATATGTACAAGAGCTAAGAGGGGATAGTAAGAGAGGACGACCAAGGAAGAAGTGCTCCGATGAAAACGGGTATAAGATAGGGATGCATTCTTTCACCCACATGGTTCGGTCTGTACATAGAAGAAACAATGATGGAAATAAAAGGTTGAAGAGTGGGATCAAAAATCATGGTGAAAGGAAATCAATGATACGATTCGCTGATGACATTGCCATCCTGAATTAAAGTGAAGAAGAATTACATGATCTGCTGAGCGTAATGAACATTATAATGTGTAACGAATATGGACTGGAAGATTGGAAAACTTCAATAATTTGTCCCATACACAAGAAAGGAAACAGAATGGAATGTGGAAATTACAGAGGAATCAGTTTGCTAAACATGACATACAAAATCCTGTCAATGAACATTCTGGAAGAACGTAAACCTTACGCAGAAAACATTATTCGAGATTACCAGGCTGGATTTCGAACATACCGTCCCACAACAGATAATTTGGTTACTATACGACAGATCTTTGAGATGTACTGGGAATTTTAAAAAAAAAGAAAAAAAAGCATCCACAGTCTTTTCATTGACTTCCAGCGAGCCAGCGACAGCATCCACACAAGTATCCTCTACACACACATTACGAGAATTTAGTATACCCAGTAAAATCATTAGGATGATGCAACTGTGCATGGACGGCTCCCAGGCAGCAGTAAATTTCAGAGGATCCATATCCCCCACCTTTCCAATTGTCCTCTTCAACCTTGCATTAGAGAAAGTGGTTCGAGAGAGTAATTCGCATCTATACAATGGTCTCCGATTCGAACACAGCGAACTCCTGGATTATGCAGATGATATAGCGTTGCTGAGGGAAAAAAAACTGAAAGACATGTACAGATCTCTCAGGCACAGTACCAGCAAAATTGGGCTGTTGATTAACCAAGAGTAAACCGAATATATGGAAATTGGTCGAGTCATAAACCCAAGTCCTTACTCTGAAATGGACCAACATTCTATTCTCAGAAAAGTTCTCCAGTTTAAATACCTTGGATCACGTTTCAACAGTAAAAATATCATATCAATGGATATAAGTGAAAGAATAGCCTCAGGGTCAAGATGTCTGTACTCACTAAGCAACCTACTCAAGAGTAAAGCTTTGTCAATCATCACAAAGATGAAGATATTATCTGCCCCACAGTACTGTACGGCCTACAAAGAATGAAAGAGAAGAACTGAATGTTTTCGAAACAAAAGTAATGAGAAAAAACTGTGACCTGTGTTGGAGAACGGCGTATGGAGAATTCGAAAGAACAATGAAATTTATCAGTTAATGAAGCAACCCATTATCATCCAGAAATTAAAAAGTAGGAGACTGCAATGGGGTGGACATGTGGCCAGAATGGAAAACATCGGAATCACCAAGAAAGCATTTGAAGGAACTCTCCAGGCAACAAGACCATTGGGCCGACCTCGTACAAGGTGGAAGGATGACATAGAGAAGGACATCGCCGCATTAGCAATTTCCGGAGGGTGGAGAGAGGCTGCGAGAGATAGAAGGCGGTGGAAGCAGATCGTTGATGCAGCGTGTGATCTATAGGGCCTGTGATCGCTGAGAAGAGAGAGAAGAGAGAGAGAGAGAACGAATATGGACTGAGAGTAAATCGAAGAAAGATGAAAGTGATGAGAAGTAACAGAAATAAGGACAGCGAGAAACTAAACATCAGAATTGATGATCATGAAGTAGACGAAGTTAAGGAATTCTGCTACCTAGGCAGCAAATTAACGAGTGATGAACAGAGAAAGGAGAGCATCAAATGCAGAACACCACTGGCGAAAGGGGAATTCCTGGCCGAGACAAGGCTACTAGTATCAAACGTAGGCCTTGATTTGAGGGAGAAATTTTTGAGAATGTGCGTTGGAAGCACAGCATTGTGTGGATGTGAAACGTGCACTGTTCGAAATCCGGAACAGAAGAAAATCGAAGCATTTGAGATGTGGTACTACAGAGAAATGTTGAAAATTTGGTGGACTGATAAGGCAAGGAATGAGAAGGTTCTGTGCAGTATCGAAGAGGAAACTAATATTTGGAAAATACTGACAAGGAGAAGGGACAGGACAACAGGACATCGGTTAGGACATCAGGATATAGCTTCAATGGTGCTAGAGGGAGCTGTAGAGGGCAAAAATTGTAGAGGAAAACAGAGACTCGAAAACATCCAGCAAGTAACTGGGGAGTGTGTTGCAAGCGCTACGCTGAGATGAAGAGGTTGGAGGAGAGAAATTCGTGGGGGGCCGCATCTAACCAGTCAGAAGACTAATGACTCAGAAAAAGAACGCCTGCCTGTGGTGGCAAGATTTCTCAAAATTAAGTATATTATTGATTCCGAAGGTTAAAAAATAACTATTCGATTACACTTAATCAAACGTAGCGAACGTGGTGTACAGGGAGCATCTTATGTGTGAAAAGAATAAGACGAATTCCAAGAAGAGGAATAAGAAAGTGAGTGTTAACCTCCATTAGCCTTTACATACTATCACCACTTGTATACACACTGCTATAAATACCAACACCATTCTGTGTGAGCTCACATTCTACATTCTAGTAAGTGAAGAGCAGGAAGAAGAAGACGAAGGAAAGGTAGACGCTGAATTTGAGAGAAATAATTTTCGTTGATTATTCTGTTATTCGCTCTGAATATTGTGACTATAAATTCTTTGGTGAACCAGTTGTCACTCACAGTTATTCCATGTCGGTAGTGATACAAACTTGGAACACTTACATATTGGCCAGCGAGAGTCGCCTGTGTATTGAAGGAAGACTTCTCTACAATACAGAATTTGTCCTGTTATCAGTTGCTTGCTGACGCACGACTAACAAATCTCCTGCGATATAACATACAGCAAACTGTTGATCGTCCCGTGTGACTCTTCAGAAACGCCGTGATTGTCAACTTACAGTCGTGGTGTATGTTCTGAATTATCATTGCTTTTGCGATGAAAGATGAAAGATTCACGTTGAACATTGTTGATCTCGTAAACCGAAGTATTATTGTCCATCAGCCTATTAATCGCTTGTGGAATGGCACACCACTGGTACAACTGCCACATAGTGTACGGTGGAGGAACTACAGAAAGCGAAAGCCCTTTGAGAAGGGCCAATTATGACTGAATTACACAGAATAGTTAGTTCAATCCACGGCTTTATATGATGACGGACTTGCTGCATATAAATACACAGGAAATTAAGTTCGGAAGGTTGATCGTATGAAACATGTAACAAATGATGTAAACTGGAGAAACGGCGTACTAGAAAAGACAGCTGCATTTTATTGTAGGATTCAGTCGCCTGAAAGTGTAACCTTGCGTCCCCAACCCAATGCCTAATTTCAAGTATCAACACTATGGTCAGAAGTCCGCCCTGGTAGCTGAGTGGTCAGCGTGACAGACTGTCAATCCTAAGGGCCCGGGTTCGATTCCCGGCTGGGTCGGAAATTTTCTCCGCTCAGGGACTGGGTGTTGTGTTGTCCTAATCATCATCATTTCATCCCCATCGACGCGCAGGTCGCCGAAGTGGCGTCAAATCGAAAGAGCTGCACCAGGCGAACGGCCTACCCGACGGGAGGCGCTAGCCACACGACATTTCCATTTCATGGTCAGAAGATTACAAGATGCAATGAAAGAGCGACGCCTGGGAAGTGCGACCAGGCTTCATTCGACAAAGGAAAACTTAGTATAGCAGTTCTGCTCTGTGTAAACTGGAATGTCTACCTGGTAGTTTGGAGCCGTGACAGCCACGCTTCCAAAGATGAAAGCCACAAGAGGAACCCCTATTGTGAGGCCGAAAAATTACGTGCTGCTCAGAAGCCGTCATTTGCTTCTGCATCTAAAATTTCGTTCCCGATAGAAGCACCGGTCAACGCAGACCTTATTAACTGATGCTGCAACATACAACTGCTCATAGATGTGTGTTTGCAATGGCTGATTCGCCGTAGAACAAATCTGTCTATCGCTCAATAAACTAAGCTTATAGAAAAGCTTACCCCAAAATTCACAAATACGCTCCTCCAAGCAGATTTCGAAAGTCAGAAGTATCTCCTCAGTGATTAAGTCATCAGCATTCCCTATATCCACTGTCCTGAGGTGTCCATAAATCATACGGTTTCACAATCTTCGTAGATAGTAGGTTAATAAATTGTTTCACCCCTTCCGACCAAGTTTACAAACGCCCCAAAGGCAATTATGTTCATAGATAAGCGAGAGCTAGATACAGACCTGTACTATTTCAATAAACTTGCAAGTTAATAACACGGGATACAACGTCAACAGTGAAAGCTTCAAATGCGACGGATAACTTTCATGTTGTTTTAAAGACGTGGCAATTCATTGCAGAGGATATCGCTCGTAATTACTCAGCATGTCAAAACACTGCTAAGAACTTGATGTTGGGGTGTGGAGACAGGGGAGTGGTGACTCGGGTCAATGATAAGGTCACTGGAGTTCGTTGCTGTTGTCACATTACCCTTAGCCTCATTGTATTTTGCAAGCATTTAGGTTTGTAAAGTAAATAAAAGTAACTGAATAAACAAGAAATGTATTTGTTCTGTTCAGTACTTCGCGATATAGACTCCTAAAGATACCCTATTTTTTTCATGTATATATTCTGTGAAATGATTAGGCCGCCTGAAGGCCGGTCACCTTGATTCTGACCGCAAGATGATATTAATTCCATGGATCATGTAGCTTGACAGAGACCAAGCACTCACCACAGGCTCTAAAACAAAGGATATATTTTCACTTGATAGAGGATAGCTCTGATACCGCCTTTACTTTCCGTCGTCCAGCATTAGGATCTAAAAGGCTCCATTTCGCGGCAGGCATTTTCGGCCATGATGTGTAACGTCTGCTCTCACAGCAGACAGGGTCGTGTTCCCAATGAGAATACGATCCAACAACGTTAAACTTCAAGGAACTTGTAATTCTTATATCACTTCTGAATTTCACAAAGAGTTTCTGTGCTTAACTTGTCTTTCTGTTAACACCAAATTGAGTGGCTAAATGTCGCGGTAAGGACTACCCCATTTCAATACGTTCTATGTACGTCACCCGACTGTTGCGACTAGATAGGGCTTCTGGTGGAAGCGTGGACTGTTGACACATTATCTGAGCAGTCCGTTAGAGGGAAGGAAGTTTATAGTTTAACGTACGGCCGGCAGCGCAGTCAATAGAGATGGAGCACCAGCTCGAATTACGAAAGCGTGGGAAAGGAAGTCGGCTGTGCCCTTTCTCACAGGAACCAACCCGCCATTTCTCTGGAGCGATGTAGAGAAACCATGGAGAACCTAATCTGGATGGACAGACGGGTGTCTCCCTCCCGATGTGAGTCCAGTTTCCGAACCACTGCGCAGTCTCGCTTAGTAGGCCGTTAGAGATGGGTATATAGTCAGTACGGTAGCATATCCCAAGATAACAGAGTTTAAACGTGAGATTATAATTGACAAGACGCATGGCTCATAGCAGACAGGGCATTGCCAAAGAATTCGGATTTTCATGGTCATCAGTGTGTACAGCGCATCTCCAGCACTACACAATGTTTCCACAGATGTGCACCTCACCACACCACGACTACGTACGTTATTTCGCCATCTCATAGGAATGTGGGGTGATTGAAGGGCTACCGTAAGTCAGATCAGTGCCGAACTCGATGTGGGATGTCGGGAAGCATTTCTACCAGTGTATGGTGACAAATGAATGGCGTACGCTTCATCAGTAGAGTACCGACTCGACTCTACTCAAAGTGCCTCGTCGTACCTTTTCGTCATTCGGTATATATAGCGGACAAGATCCGAGTCTGAACCATGGTAGAGTTTTGCTGTGGGAGTAAGCCGCAGGGTTTGCAGTGAAACTATAAATTCAATTTTAAACAACATGTAGGCTCAAGTAAAGCTATCTTATCCTTTCTTCCATTAGTGCCAGTCCAGCAAAGTATGTAAGAGTTTTGAGGTAAAATTCTTCTTCCTTCAATATGTACAGCGTTAACACTTGAGTATAACGTACTGAAAAATCTCCAATATATTGGTGTCCCTAAAGAAGAGTTTGTAGCAAGGAGTACGAGAAGACTAAGACATAGCGATTAATAGCTGTTATTGGTAATGTTTTGTGTTCTTTCAGATGGAGGTCACAGAGTTCCTAAAATAATTTAAACGGTTATTCTTAAGAAAATCCCTTTTATTCGTATATACTGGGTGTATGGTTCGGGGGCATAATTGTGGAAAATTACACCAAACTGATGACATGTTTCATAAATGTGTTTTATATGAGAGTTAACGTGAGTGTTGAGTGCTATTTGATTCAGTTTCCTTCCGCCGAATGTCTGGAATTTTCTGAGTCTGGCCGTTGATTACTCAGGAATAAACACTGCTTTCGAAAATGTATTATTACTATAAAAATAAGATCATTAAGAGTTTATTACACTAACTTCAAATACGTACCTTAGAGACCACTTTGAAAATAGTCAGAAGGTGCTCGTGACTTTCTTGGGTCTTATAGTCGTTTAAGATGCCTGTTGGTGATGAAGTGCCCGTAAAACAGAGTTAAGTCAAATTGTAAAATCTATATTGAGCCTGTAGTTGGTACACTGTTCTGTGGAATGTTAAAAATTACTACAGAGCTTGCAACCAGAGCTAAAGTTGTGAACGGTACAGCTTTCAGCGTCCCCAGCACGTGGTTCACGCTGTGGCCGAAACGGATCACGTGCTGGGTCATCGAGTGAGTGCAGCCCCCCACACCGCAGACAGCCGGGCATTACAACATGGCAGCGCCAAGTCTGTCGGCTCACAAGCTCATTGCGCAGTGTGCCATGTTCATGGATTCACTGCTTCTACCTGTTGACTGTACCGTAGCGCTGCTTGCATCCGGCTGCTCATCCTAAAAGTAAAGGAGGGAAAATATGGCAAGGCACCAGCCACATAGTCCGCTCCCGGTAGCTGAGTGGTCAGCGCGACTGAAGTCATACCTAATGGCCCAGGTTAGATTCCCGGCTGGGTCGGCGATTTCCTCCGCTCTGAGACTGCTTGTTGTGTTGTCCTTATCATCATCATTTCATGCCCATCGACACGCAAGTCGCTGCAGTGGCGTCAACTCGAAAGACTTGCACCAGGCAAACGGACTACCTAACAGGAGGCCCTAGTCACACGGCATTTCTATTTTACCAGTCACATAGGTCCATTCCACCACTTTTAACTCCATGTAAATTGTAATGTAGAGGCTTGTAGGCCTAACCCAACTCTGTTATGAATGTTGTCATAGGAAATACGTGGATTTTACGTGTCCATTTACTTCTGAAGAAGACAATTTCACAGTTGTTGTAACCAGGGTCAAGGGTTGTCGATGAATCTTTATGTCTGCAACTCGTTGGCTGATTATCTCAACTCGTTCATTCACATTCACCACAGCTGTGTTCAAATTTCTATAACTGACTTTGTCAGACAAGGATATATTACTACTTCGGAATTCACTTGGAAGACCAGATTAATTATTGGGCTCCAGATAAAATTTGTAAGGGTTGTGTGGAGAGCCAAAGACAGAAGACCGATGAGAAACCGAAAGTCTTCAACTTTGTCGTCCCCATGATGTGGAGGGATCGAAAAAAACATTACGATTACTGTTTATTTTGTGTTGTAATGCGAAAAGAGTAAATGACATAAAACTGTAATTGGAATACCCAGTCAGAAAGGCGAAGTGTGCCTGTGCTTCTGTCAATGATTAACATACTCTCTCATATGCCAATAAATGATGGTAGAGAGTTGGGCTATGTCGCTGTCAGCGGATCTGAATTTAAAGAAAATACTTTAGTGTCTAAGCAGGTCCCCTATGGACAATTTAGTGATCTCATACCAGAGATCAACGTGTGATAAAAAGCTCCTGAACTCTTGCCTCAATAGAACTGACTAAAGCAGAAACGTACAAGCACAGCTTACCAAAGTAGAGATAAAGAGACTTACTCCATACTTCGCTGAAGATAATGATCATATGTATCTTGACAGTGTCCCTGAACTTCTCACCAAAATGGGTTACGGCGCTATGAACCAAAGAACTGTAGGCTTTTGATAGACAGGTCCTCCAGATGTTTGCCTTATATGCCAATAGCCTGAGCAATTTCCACACATCAATTTCAATTGATCATTGAACAATACTGCATTAAGAATATTTAAACTGCACTGATGGTCTTTCAGAAATTTATTATGACGAGCGCAAGTCTTCTGGATATGTTAGTCTCAACATGAACTTCTGGTGTGTGCAGAAAAGTAGGTATACAATATACTCCAATTTCATATACAACTGTGACAGTAGAGGGCAACAGGATTACTGGACAAACGTAACATGCCTATGAGGGAAAACATCACGGTGCTGAAAAAATCATAAATGGAAATATTCTTGACTGGGAAAGAAATAATTCTGCCAACACTGTGTATGAAACTGGGCAAGAGTTAGGGATCGCCACGGATAGGAATGCAAATAATTTCAAGTATTTTTCCCGATCCGTTCTTATTCTCTAATAAAATATTAAATGGGAACTTCGATGGTCCTCAAACTAACATGCACATCAATGATTACAATTTCACTACACTACGACAGACATTGAGGAATGTGCCTTTTACTCCCATAAAATACACATGTGCTAAGAATTGTTCCCCATCATGCTTGTGTAGCATGGGAGCTAGGATGGACTTAAAGGTACACTATCTGCGCCGTCACCTACGAAGACTTCTTGAAAAACTTCGTGATTTCAATGAGGAACAAAGAACAGGGAATCCCTCAGCTGTCGGAGAAATAGTGGAAACCTGACGGGAAGCATAGCACAATCTCATAATGTCAAACTACTGATGGAGACGGTAGCGCCATTCTCGTATTACTTGAAAAGAATAAAAACAGATTTATAATTCTATAATTGTGAACTCTATGTTATTTACAGAGTCCTGTTTCACTGTTATGTTCACTTATTCCTCTTGTAGCAGTGAAAGAGTGTCGTGAAATACATTGCGATTTCATCTGTGTTCCTCTATAAATGTACATTATTTCTGAAACTAGAACCTATCAGGACAAACCAGAGGCATATTTGGATTCTGAAACAAGTGCTATAAAACAACTATTGTATACCGGTTCATTCACAATTACCCTCTGGTATCAGAACATGACTGCATGAAAACAAGAGAAAAAGGAACGTTACTCATACCATTTGTAGTCTACGACAATTGTGGTAGACATTGATATGTTCCGTTGAGCAACGTGTTCCAGCGCTGTGCTGACAAGGCGTCAGCGAGTATAACACGGAAACTATTCGAATCCCCCTAGTGGTAGCTGACCTGGGAGACATAGTCGCAACCTGCAATTGATTATTAGAAACACTCGTTAATAAAATGAGATGATGAGTTTCTACTCATTGCTGTATCTTTTTTTTTTGTTTGTTTTGGTTTTAGGGCGCAAAACTTCTATGGTCATTAGCGCCCGGTCCGTGACTTAGGAAACAGTAAAAAGCCGAAATTGAAAACCAGCAGCAATGGGAACGAAAGTCATAAAATTGGAGAAACTAAAAGCAGAAGGAAGGCTTAAAAATCCACTACAGAGAGGGGTTGGTTGTCCCCAAAAAAAGCTTCAAATGACTGACGTCATTTCACTGGCACTAATAAACTTGAGAACGCGGTCGGCTGAGCGCGTGTCATCTGCTAAAGTCGACGATATATCAGGCGAAAGCTGTAGACGGGAGCGTAACGGATTAAAATAGGAGCACTCAATTAAAAGGTGTCTTACCGTCCACAGCTGAGAGCAGTGGGGACAGAGTGGGGGAGGATCGCCGCTTAAGAGACGTCGATGGCCAAAAAGACTGTGCCCTATCCGGAGTCTACTTAAAATTACCTCCTCCCGACGACGCGTTCGGAAGGAAGAGGTCCAAGCACATGGAAGAGCTTTCATGTCCCGCAATTTATTATGGGTAAGTGTCGACCAATGCGTGTGCCATAAATGAACAACACGTCGACATAGAACGCTCCGTAGATCGTCGAAGGGAATCGATTGAATAGCTGGCCGAGGAAGAGAGACTGCAGCCTTGGCTGCAATATCGGCCGCCTCATTTCCACAGATACCAACGTGTCCCAGGAGCCAGAGGAACGCCACCGAGACGCCCCCCAGGTGGAGCAAGTGCAGACAGTCCTGAATCCGGTGGACCAGAGGGTGCACAGGATAAAGAGCTTGGAGACTGAGGAGAGAGCTGAGAGAATCTGAGCAGATAACGTACTGTATCCGCTGATGGCGGCGGATGTAGTGGACAGCCTGGAGAACAGCGTAAAGCTCCGCAGTATAAACCGAACACTGGTCGGGAAGCCGTAAGTGATTTGGGGTGTCGCCAACAATATAGGCACTCCCTACACCTAACGATGTTTTCGAGGCGTCGGTGTAAATAAATGTCGCGTCCGTCATTTGTGCACATAGAGCAGCAAATGCCCGACGATAAACAAGTGGAGGGGTACCATCCTTGGGAAATCGACAAAGGTCACGGAGCAGGCAGATCCGGGGACGGAGCCAAGGCGGTGCTGTACCCCAAGTTGTCAAGAAGGTTTTAGGAAAGCGGAAGGAATGAGAATGGAGCAGTTGACGGAAGCGGACTCCCGGTGGTAGTAGGGAGGAGGGGCGGCCTGCATACCCTACATCAAAGGAGGCGTTGAAAAAAATGTCATGGGCTGGATTAGCAGGCATGGAAGACAGATGGCTAGCATAACGACTCAGAAGGACTGCTCGCCGTTTGGACAGCGGAGGTTCAGCAGTCTCAGCATAAAGGCTTTCCACAGGGCTGGTGTAAAAAGCTCCAGACACTAAACGTAATCCACGGTGGTGGATAGAGTCGAGACGCCAAAGAATAGACGGCCGAGCAGAGGAGTAGACTATGCTTCCATAGTCCAATTTCGAGCGCACTAAGGCGCGATAGAGGCGGAGAAGGACCACTCGGTCCGCTCCCCAGGAGGTACCATTCAGGACACAGAGGATGTTGAGGGATCGCAGACAGCGAGCCGAAAGATAGGAAACGTGGGAGGACCAGCACAATTTTCCTGTCAAACATAAGACCCAAGAATTTAGCGACGTCTGAAAACGGAAGGTTGACAGGACCTAGATGTAAGGAGGGCGGAATAAACTCCTTACGTCGCCAAAAATTAACACAAACGGTCTTACTGGGAGAAAAACGGAAGCCGGTTTCGATGCTCCAAGAGTGGAGGCGATCGAGACATCCTTGAAGACGTCGTTCAAGAAGGCTGGTCCGTTGAGAGCTGTAGTAGATCGCAAAATCGTCCACAAAGAGGGAGCCCGAGACATCAGGAAGGAGACAATAAATAATTGGATTGATGGCAATGGCAAACAGTACAACTCTCAGCACGGAGCCCTGGGGTACCCCGTTTTCTTGGGAGAAGGTACGGGAGAGAATAGAGTTCACCCGCACCCTAAATTTGCGCTCTGCCATAAATTCGCGAAGAAAAAGGGGTAGCCAACCTTGAAAGCCCCAAGAGAACAGTGTGCAGAGGATGCCTGTCATCCAACAGGTATCGTATGCTCTCTCCAGATCAAAAAATATTGCTACTGTTTGGCGTTTCCGGAGAAAATTGTTCATGAAATAAGTGGAGAGAGCAACAAGATGGTCAACTGCAGAACGATGCTTTCGGAATCCGCATTGGGCAGGTGTTAAAGGACTGCGGGATTCCAGCGACCACGCTAAACGGTAATTCACCATACGCTCCAAAACCTTACAGACACTCTTCGTGAGAGAAATGGCGCGATAGCTAGAGGGGAGATGTTTGTCCGTTCCAGGTTTCGGAACAGGAACGACGATAGCTTCCCGCCATCGTCTGGGAAAAGTACTGTCGGTCCAAATTCGATTATAAAGGCGAAGGAGGTAACGCAGACTATGGTTTGATAAATGCAGCAACATTTGGACGTGGATACCATCCGGTCCTGGGGCGGAGGAGCGAGAAGAAGAGAGTGCATGTTGGAGTTCCCGCAAGGAGAAAACAGTATTGTAGCTTTCGCCATTTTGAGAGGACAAAGCAAGAGGTCGCACTTCCGCTGCACGTTTCTTCGGGAGAAACGCTGCCGGGTAATTTGAAGAGCTCGAAATCTCAGCAAAGTGCTGACACAACGAGTTAGAAATTGCGACGGGGTCCACTAATGTGTCATGCGCGACAGTGAGCCCAGAGACCGGGGAAAAACTAGGCGGGCCTGAGAACCGTCGAAGCCGACTCCAAACCTCCGAGGAGGGAGTGAAGGTGTTAAATGAGCTAATAAAGAATTTCCAGCTTGCCATCTTGCTATCGCGGATGACACGACGGCATCGCGCTCGGAACTGCTCAGAGCGGATACAGTTGGCCAAAGTAGGATGGTGGCGGAAAACGCGGAGAGCACGTCGCCGCTCACGTATTGCATCACGGCATGCCTCGTTCCACCAAGTAACTGGGGGGCGCCGGGGCAATTCGGAGGTGCGTGGTATTGAATGTTCCGCAGCTGTAAGAATAACGTCGGTAATATGTGTGTCCTCATCGTCGACGCTGCGAAAGTGACGGTCATCGAATGTCGCTAGAGACGAAAAAAGTGTCCAATCAGCTTGGGCAAACTTCCAGCGCCGCGGGCGCATGTAGGGCAGTTGAGGCTGCAGTCTAAGGACACATGGAAAGTGGTCACTCGAGTGTGTATCATCAAGGGCGAACCATTGGAAGCGCCGAGCTAGCGGAACAGTACCGACCGCAAGGTCCAAATGAGATAAATTTGTCTTGGAGGCAGACAAAAATGTAGGAACCCCAGTGTTGAGGCAAACTAGATCTGCTTGGTGGAAGACGTCTAGCAATAGTGAGCCACGTGGACAAGGATGTGGAGATCCCCAAAGCGGGTGGTCGGCATTGAAGTCCCCAACCAGCAAATATGGAGGTGGAAGCTGACCAAGAAGATAAAGGAGATCAGCTCGTGCCATTGGTGTGGACGATGGAATGTATACAGTACAAAGAGAGAACGTGTATCCGGAAAGAGAAAGACGGACGGCGACAGCTTGGAAGGAAGTGTTTAAATGGATTGGGTGATAATGGAGGGTTTCTTGGAGAAGAATCATGAGTCCTCCATGTGCTGGAGTGCCTTCAACAGAGGGGAGATCATATCGGTCAGACTGAAAATGAGGGAGAACAAAGTGGTCATATTGACGCAGCTTTGTTTCCTGAAGACAGAAGACGACTGGCGAGTAGGATCGTAAGAGGATCGACAATTCATCCCGATTGGCTCGAATACCGCGGATATTCCAGTGGATAATGGACATAGGGTGAACAGAAAATGGAGGAATGTGACCAAGGTCGCTATCAACTCAACGACTGCTCTGAGCTTGCGACCGACAGAATGGAATGGCATTCAGCCGAAGGTCCTGATCCATAGGTTGGTCAGGAGCAGCTCCTGCCACCAGCGATCGGCCGGTTGATCGGCCGCCAGCAGTGCGCCTCGGCAACACAGAAGAAGACGGCCGAGGGCGATTTCCGCCAAGTGGTGCTGTAGATGGGACACGCCTTGCCGGAGTAGGAGAGGAACTGGGTTTCTTTGTAGCCATCTTGTAGGTATGATGTTTAGAGGAAGGAGGAACCGATGGTTGGGAAGTTACCGTACGTAAAAACTCTTCACGAGTATGCTCTTTTTTCTAAGTCTTGGTGTCTGACTTCTGGGCTCGAGATTTAGCAGAACTCGACGAAGGGTGAGCCAGAGAGTGTGGGCAGGCGAAAGTGGTGAGGTTGAACGGGCAATCTTTGCGCTGGCCGATCTGACGACCGTGGCACTAAAGGTGAGGTTGCAAGTCTGCATGGCCGCCTCCTTCGTTGGCCGAGGAGAAGCAAGGACAGTGCTGTATTTTCCTTTCTGAGGCACGGTGGGCTGTCGACTGGCGAATAATTTTCGAGCAGCAAAGGTCGACACCTTTTCCTTCACTCTTATTTCCTGGATGAGCTTTTCGTCCTTAAAAACGGGGCAATCTCGAGAGGAAGCAGCGTGGTCACCCATACAGTTGATGCAGCGAGGGGATGGAGGTGGACAAGCACCCTCATGGGCATCCTTGCCACACGTAACACATTTGGCCGGATTGGAACAGGACTGGCTGGTGTGATTGAACCGCTGACACCGATAGCAACGCGTAGGGTTTGGGACGTAAGGGCGAACGGAAATTATCTCATGGCCTTCTTTGATTTTCGATGGGAGTTGAACCTTGTCAAATGTCAAGAAGACACTGCGGGTTGGAATGATGTTCATGTCAACCCTTTTCATAACCCTATGAACAGCCGTTACGCCCTGGTCAGAAAGGTAGTGCTGAATTTCTTCAGCAGACAATCCATCGAGGGAGCGTGTGTAAACGACTCCGTGCGAGGAATTTAAACTACGGTGCGGTTCCACCCGGACGGGGAAGGTGTGTAGTAGTGAGGTACGCAGCAATTTTTGTGCCTGGAGGACACCTACTGTTTCTAACAACAGGGTGCCATTCCGTAATCTGGAACAAGACTTTACAGGACCTGCAATTGCGTCGACACCTTTCTGAATAATGAAAGGGTTGACCGTGGAGAAGTCGTGACCTTCGTCAGACCGAGAAACAACAAGGAACTGTGGCAACGATGGATGAACTGACTGTGGCTGAGACTCAGTGAACTTACGTTTGTGAGCAGACATAGTGGAAGGTGAGGAAACCATTGCGGAAGAATCCCCCATGATTACCGGCGTCTCCGATGGCGCGCTCCTCCCTTGTGGGGGCCCTCTCTGAGGGCACTCCCGCCTTAGATGATTGTTCACACCTCAGGTCACACCTCCCGAAAAACGGACGGAGGGACCAATCGGCACTTTCGGAAGGTATCAGCTCGGGTAATCATTCCTCCCTGGGCCTGGACGTTACCAGGGGGTACGTACAAGTCCTACCTGTCTACCCGGGGCGGGGAATTACGCGTTACCCCGTCACCGGCTACGCATAGAGGTGCGTGGGTCGGCCTTCAGACACGCACAGGGAGGAAGAAAGAGAAAGGGAAAGGAAAGAAGAGGGGTCTCAAACGCCGCAGCGGAGAAAAGGGCAAAGAGAAGAGGGAAGGAAAAGAGAAGGGCAGAGGAAGGACGAAGACTTGCAAGTGTCGAAAGCAAAGAATTTGTAACAGTTTCGAGCGTCCGTCTCCAGACGTAGGCACAAACCATAATCCCAGAGGGGGAGAAATGAAAGGAAAGAGCCAGAGGTGAGGGGGGGGGCCGAAGATGGGGGATGGGGAAGGATGCGGAAAGGGACGGTATGCAGCCCGGAAAGGAAGGAAGGCCACATTAGCTTAGGGTCCCGTGCTCGCTACGCACGTAGCCACAAAAGAGTTGTGGATCCCCTGGGGGGTCATTGCTGTATCTGATACCAAGCAGTGAAAGTTAAAATTTCTCAGTCAGCTATGTGTGTAATGATGATTCTTGTTATTTAAAAAACAATATGAAGAACTATTGAGATAGCTCACAAGTTAATGGCAATTAAAAATGGTACTACACAATACTTTGGGATTATATTCAAAGGACGATTTATTATTCAACCTTAACGGATTTTGTCAGAGTTTAGATGAAGTCTATGAAAGTTTGACGTGAATGACAATGACCTTATGGGTTTTTACCATTTTATGTGAGCTGAAGTGATAGCAATGTCTCTGATAGTGAATACTGAATAAACTTAGATAATGAAATGCTACATCAGTGTGAAATCGCTTATTGGACTTACAGTGAAATTGCTATTTTTAGGGCAACAACGGGAGCTGTTACAAAAGTTTTTGAATGTACTTTATGTGAGTTTTAGGCCGAGCTGCATTTAACTTGTATAAAGCTTTGTAGAACCAACTGTGATTGCTCCACGTTTACTGCAATCGGTTTAATCTCTCAGTGAAAAACACAGAAATGAACTTTGTGTACGCACACTTATGATTATTGGTCAAAGTGATATCTCTTACTGTGTTTCATACTTGGTTTGAACACCGATTATTAACCAGTGCTCATGAAGTTCGTAGTGCAGAAGTTAACAGAGACAGTTATTTAAGCGGCTCTGTACTATGGAAAGGCTTATGGGAAGAAGTTATCATTTTCATGTACGTGAAAGAAGAAATCGCAACCACAGATTAACGGTTTTATTGAGACTTCATTGATTTCACAATATTGCGAGCTCTTTACCCACAAATTGAATTCGGCTATTTCGGTCCAAAAAAATTCTTTTTCTTCTTCTTCATAGCGTAAAGGGTCTGCTACTGCATGAACATCTGCTGCTTGAATGAAGATTAAAGCGAGTGCGATTTGTTCCTAGTTAGAGTACCACTGCGCACCTGCAGTGTGGCGGTACACGCTCACATCAACCATATAAGAAGTGACATGTCCTTAGCTATTAAAAGATCCGTCGTCAGAAGCCTGTAGTTGACTTCAGGAGCGAGTCGGAACAGTGCCTTGTGTCAAGCAGGGTGCCAGCACTGCAAAGAAAGCACAGCGTGAGGGTTTGAACGACCACTTGGTAGCCATGGAAGGCCGAAATTACAAAATGTTAGTGGCTTGCGAGAAGCAGTTTGCGTCGGCACACATTTAGCTTTTTATGGGTAGAGACTGCTAGCAGCTGCAGCCGGGTTTCCAGTATCCTGGTGTAGACTGCCAGCCTTTGGGGGAGCACTCGAGACCAACACACTCTCGCCGTCTGACGCCAGTATATTTGCTCGCGTTAGCTATGCAGTCGACTGAGTGCACCCGCTCAAGTACGGGCGTCGCGACGATTCCGGTCTACAGCTAACAAGTGACTATAGTACCATAAGTACATCAACAGTATGTTGTTTTCATAGCGGCTGTTCTGAGTGTTTATGTGCGGCAGTACGCTTGGCAGCGGAATGTGTGAGGTATATAGGAGAGATGTTCTGTGTAATACATAATTCATTGTCATAAATTAACACATTCAGTAATGAATGGTGGGCGAGACGCTACAAATATTAAATTATCTAAAAAACAATTGTACAAGGCTAGGAGGGAGTCAAGGATAGATAATAGGGGACTTAAAAATGATAGTCTATTATCAAAGAAAGGTGAAACTGAAATAAAAAAAAGCAAGGAACTTAAAACATAACTGGATAATTAAAATAGAGAATCATTTGTTAAGGTACCCAATAACAGCGCAGTAGACTGACAATGGCAAACAATTCGAAACTCACATTCGTAAATTTTGGGTGACAGCAGATGTACTTCATTTGAAGTTTACGTTGTTTGGTGATTTAGAAAATTAAGGTAAAGAAATCCGAAAGGATATGTACGATAAAATGGATTTAACCAAAAACCAATGTATTGAATCGGTTAAATTGATGAAGTTACACCTTCGGTCTAAACAGGAAGAAAACATTTAAAATTTAAAAAAGGAAGTCAATGAAGAACATGGGGAAACTGAAGCCTTCAATGGAATCGGATGTGAGGAGGACTGATGAGCTGCAACAAAATAAAGTTATTGGAGACTGCGGTTACAGTTGAAGGATGTGTAGCGAAACAAGCAGATAAAACGTGGGGGCAATTAGTTGAGGTCGGAGGTTTTCTAGCTAATGTAAATGTTCAGGCTGTACCACCTACACATAATCGAGAACCTCACCGTGACCTGGAATTGGGTACTCCCGGGAGAAATGGGCCACTGGGTGAGATGGACCAGCTCTCTAGCTTATGAATAATCCGTTTGAACGCGGCACCGGCTACGTTATAGTGACATGGCGGTTGAGAAAAGAGGACCTTGCATTTTCAAATGGGTTTTTTGTATATTTTCCATCGATAAATGGCGCAAATGTGAATTCAAGTACTTGAAAGTTTGCTCCACACAACCAACAAACTTTTCCAAGCCAGCATCATACCACATAGCCTCATTAGCGTCCAGTATTCGTTCAGTCACGTACCTTACGATCCTATTTGTGAAATTAGAAGCGTCTCCTAGTAACAGGGTCGCCATGAAAGCCTGGTCTATCTGTCCCGGAAACTCGGTAGAGATGGACCACTTGATTGGTCTAACTATTCAGAAATATTATGCAAAATCGTGGTTTTGAGCACCACCTTTCTCTACTATAATTAAAAAATAAAAACTACAATAACAGGTCTAAAATCAGTCGTTTAATGTTCTTTGTGTTTTTGACAGTTTCTATTTAACATTAGTTCTTTATTTAAATTTTTGCCTTTGCTTGAATTACATTAAATAAACCTCTATCTTCGTAATAAGGCTATTAATATAATTGTTAATTTAAGTAATATAGTTTGGCACGTATTAGTATTATAGCATACCTTCATCACCATGATCTTCTCATTGTAATTGCCTAAATTTAAATGCAGGATCTTACTAATTTTTTTGTTCTCATTGATGCAGTAAAATGCTTTCGCGTTATGAAACAAATGCAGATTCTTAAGGGGAATTTTCAGCCAAAAATCTCTGCAGAAGACCAATGATGATGTAAAGAACCGTGATATGGCTGTCAACGCAGGTGCCAGATATTACCAGGTACTGTCCACCGCATTAAAAAGAATATTAAGATTCGGCAACGTCTCGAAAGTTCCTTTTGGGCCACCACATGTTCTTGGAGAAAATGCTGACAAAAAGATGGTGCAGCACATAATAAAAATTACAGCCTAGTGGATTTTGTCCTAATAGAGAGACAGTTCTAGTGATCGCTTTCAAATCAGCTGAAAGCCTCAATATTCGACATAACTTTAATAACTAACGCCATAATGCAGAGTAGGACTGTCTGGGAAGTTTCATGACACTGAACTCCGAGTTACCAGTTATAAAATCTGAAGGAGTGTCGATAAACAGAGGTGCAAGCATGAATAAGGAAACGGTAGAAGACTATTTCATCATGCTGGAGGAAGTCCTCCGGGACAATGATTTAGACGAGAAACCAGGTCATATGGTAAATATAGATGACAGTGGTTTAAATCTTAGTAACAAAGCAGGGCAAAGAATAGCTAAGAGTGGCTAAATAACTGTGGGCGCTGCTCCTACTTATGGAAAAGGCGAAACAATTTCAGTTGTTGCTGGTTTCAGTGCTAAAGGGGCGTACATTCCTCCCTACAGCTTTTTTCTGGTGGAAGAATGCGAAACAAGAGGTTGCTGACGGAATGCCTCCTGGACCACAAGCTGTGATGAATGGGAAGTCACCCCGTGAGACTTGTAATGTATAATATGCTTAGCTTAGAGAACATTTTATTCCTTGGAAACTAGGTGGAAAAGTTCTTATTTAGTAAGGACATGCTTCCCATAGCTCAATGTAGAACATATTAAAGCATAATGACATTATATTGTTAAGTCTGCCAAATCATACGACCCATTTCTGTAGTCTCTTCAAGTCATTGAAGAGGTTTTAGTTCCCTTCTTGTAACAGTTACAAGTACAATAACCCTGGAAGAGATAAATAACATGGCAACAATTCAGCGAGTTGGTGGGATCTGCTTGGGCGAAAGCAGCAACAGCAGCGAACGTTGTGTCTGATTTAGGGCAACTGGGGTCGTACCATTCGATACGGCAGCTAATCCAGAGAATGCCTACCTCTCCACCAAATAATCAGCACAACCAACATTTGAAGCAGCACCTCCTGCCGTTAGTGGTCCTTCAAACAGTATTCAAGATATCCCAGAGGTGCAAGCTGATCCAGACGTAGTTCAGTTACCAACAAGAGTACTAAAGTGAATCTCTCCAATCATGGAGGTGAAAAAGATATCACGCCATGAGGTGTTGCAGCGAGTGTTGCTAGAATCTTAAATTTTAGGAAAAATATTGAACTAAAAGCTAACAAAGCCAATAATCCTAAGAGAAAAATCAAGGAGGCAAAAACTGAAGAAGCCAAAAGCTCCACCAGCGAAGAAGAAGAGTAGGAGCGACACCTCTACCTCAAGATCCCTGATCGTAACCTGTATGGCAGTCAAGAGAAGAAAGTTTGTGTGGGCTGTGAGGATGCCTATTATTGCACAGCCAGCAAAGCTGATCGGCTCAAATCTCTTATCTGCAGCTGATGGTCGCATAAAAACTGCAAAAATTTAATAACTTTTGTGAGGTATGTGATAGATTTGACAACCGAAGAAAGAGATAAGAAACAAATTTTCAGTTGTGCTGAGTTTCATACATCTTAAATGTTATCAGTCTGAAAGGTGAAGGGAATTTCAAACTTTTGTCGGTGATTAAAAGTTTATTTCTTTACTTTATATGTATTCTATGATTTTTTTCATGTTGCAATCAACAAGAAATTTCATAAAGTCACAGATCGTTTTGAATTTGCTACCTAGAGATCGCCAGTCATCTCAACCGAATGGTCTGGATTAGATGGACGAGCAATAATTTCTTTTTCCTGGCCTCGTAATTGACAATTTTTATGACGTTCTCCTATGAGTATCGACAATATATTTGGTATTGGCTAACGGTATGTGTTTTTACTTATTATAAAATGGCTGGGGTGTCTTGGAATCACATTACAAGAAAGGTGATCCATCTCTCCCGGAATTACCCTACAGCTAGCCGATAAGGTAAATGGCTTAGAAACGACAGCTGGTAATTGTTCATATATGGGAGAGAGTAGAATACGGAACCTCCATCTGTACCATCGGCCACAGTTTTGTGGGAAGAGTTTTGGTTGGAAAGTGTCTCATGTAGCAAATCGACTCCCAATTTGTAGACTTGAGGGCAATATATTTCATATTATTTTGCTGAGAGCATTTAAGAGTACATTACCAACCCCATCGGATTATAGGAGGACACTTGAATTCTTAGTGGGGCTTTTGGAAAAAGATGCCTTCGCATGGTGAATTTTCAATGCAAGTTAGTTTACTTGTTCGGAAAATATCTTCAGACAGTTCAAAGGCAAGTGTCGGTCGGAGGGTAATAAGTAAATGTTGTCTTCGGAATCACTTGATCGATGTCCCTGTAACCGAAGATGGGCAGATTCAGGAATTATTTCTAATGGTATGCCAATCGTGAAAGTTTCTATATGTACCGATAACTGATAGACATATTAGTTACAGCGTTAGTTACCAGCATAACCGTTAACTTGAGGTAAAAAATAACAGATAGAGAATGGAGTCACTTTAACGTTATGCTGAACTTCCTGAGACTGTAACATGTTCTTAGTAAGACCAAGGAGGAATGCGTTCGTGACTTAATCGGGAAGATTACAGAATAGTCCTAGGGTATAATGGAGGAGAAGGGGTAGTACCAAGTGGACAGTAATGTCAAGTAAAAAGACCAATTTGCGGATGTTATCAGTAGGAACGAAGAAAGAATTGGAACGTACTGTACATAGATTACAAGGTAACCAAAGAACAGAAGACAGTGTGTGTACTATAGGGACTGTGGTTTTCGACAGTGACCGAAACCGAGGTGGTCTCCCAGGAAGTGCGTTAGCGATGGACCATTACAGTTAAAGAGGGGGCTCAAATTACTGAGCATAATTAATTAGAAGAAGAGCATTTTTTGAGAGAAGGACAACGGGAGACGCAGTCATTTCCCAGGAACAAATTATAATAATACCTACAATCCACGGCGTTTTTGAAGGGGAAATGGTTAATGTTACCTTAGACTCGGGAACGAGATTTCGGTGATCGAAGAGGTTCATCTGTGAAATTTACAAGAGAGAGGACTGTATCCAGTGTTACACTAGATTGTACCGTTTCTTCCGATATACTTGCATATCTGAAGGACAATGTAATGTACCTTGGAACAACACAAATACTGCAGTTTAGTGTTTCATGCCTAATAACTCGGCTTCGACTTCAATCAAATGTCTCTTCCTGTACGGGACTCAAAGGATATAGACGAAAGTGGTGAAACGTGAAGGTATGGATCGGTGCGGAGTGCGTGATTCGGTGGCCAAAACAGTCAAGGCAACTATACCGTCAAGCGGAAGATCAAGGTTTGAGTTCCGGGCCGGCTCAGATTTTCAGAGTGCGAATATGACTGTCGTATCCAGTGTTACCAATAACAGAACGGCAAATTGTGGATACTGCAGGCTGTAAAGGGAAGGTTACTAATGAAGTAGTTCTCTTTAACCATTACCTTGGGTAACGTACTTGTAAAGAGTAGTTTCGTGGTAGTGATTCACATGAATATAACACTATCATTAGGGTTGGACTGGCGCACTAAACATAAGGCTGTAATCAATTTTCAAACTCATAGCTGTCTTGTCTGAAACAACATTGCATGATTCTTAACAAAACAGGCACATTAATATAATATTCGATTAAAATGTCCACCCTCCATAGTAAATACATAATTTGTGTACGAGTACAGGTTGCGACGCACCAACGACGACATGCGGAAGTTTGTATGAGTATATGAAGCTGGTATCTGTACACATACCATTGGTGATCTTGCAACTATCGAAGAATGAAATTCTACTTAAATCCAGACCATTAGCTGGTTAGAGGGGTTGATAAATATCTGGATTTCATTATAATTTCATACAGAAGTTTTTGTCTGGCTGTGGGCCATTCACGGCTAACGAAATCAGTTAAGGCGATTGCTCACGCAAAGCGCGAAATCCGGGTACGAATCTCGTTCCGGGACACTTTCTTTTCCATCATTCCCTCACACAGCTGATAGTTGATAGCAACTGGGTGAACAATTCAAGTACCGAAGTTTGGATTATGCCCATATAACGTCAAATAAACATGAACAAATTTATTGAATGACAGAAAACCAAGTATTGACAGTTGTGTTGAGTTTTAAAAGTTTCAATATTTAATAGCTGTAAATAAAACCATACTCATTATAGGTCACCAAGAACTAAAGTAAACTCTTGCATCGCCGCGTACAGGGCGATACTTATTTTAACAGGAATATACCTTTGAAAGAGAACTTTAGTTTGGTGCATGAATTAGTAGCGTTCTTCCATAAATTTAATACACACAACAGATACGCATAATGGCGATATTGCGAATCAAAAATGTATTCTCCTTCACTGTTTACATCACTGTGGAAACGCTGGGGTAACTTTTCGATTCCGGGTGGTTTTGAGGCGAGCAACTGGTCGAGCCAGTTCGGAGAGCGTTTCCATCTGGAAAGGAACTTCCCTGAAGATTGTTCGATAGGCAGCGGAAAGATGCAAGATCAGATGAAAAATGTGGGTGCGGTTTGACATCCCAACCCAGTTCCTTTATGGTGCATTTTTTGTCAGCCTGTCAGAATGTGGACGGGCGTTATTGCGGTGTAGCATCACTTGACGTTGTCTTTCTGCTACTTGTTTTCGCATTGCGTCTGGAACACTCCTAAGTTGTTGAAATTAAATGTCAGTAGTGGTTGTTATACATCAGGGAAGTATTTCGTAGCACGCCACACTGCGCTTTTCTACCAGATGAATAACATTATCTTTTGTGGATGCGGGCAGGCCTTTGTACAGGGAGTTGGTGCTTTGTTTGGGCTTAATCACTTCTTTCTACACCTTATGTGAGTTTATAGACACCATTTTTCGTCACCAGTAACGATACAGGACAGAAATTGTCGTTGTTCACAAGCCAATTGATAACGGGAAAACAGAGATACACAAATGGGCTGATTTTGTGATTTGGAGTGTGTGTTACCCATACCCCCGATTTTTGAACCTTCAGCATTTCATGAAAATTTTGAACAATGATAACTTTATCACAAACATGAAAACGACCCTCTTTAAAACGAGAAAACCGTTTTCTTGTCGTGCGCTCTCTAATAGCCTTATCCCCATACGCTGAGCAAATGTTTCTGGCTGCCTCCGCTGCTGTCAGCATGTACTGAACTCAAACAGAAGGATATGTCGGAAATGTTCTGACTTCTCCACTCGGCACTCCATCTTCCAGCATCCACAGCTTCATCTCCAGATGAAAAAATGACAATACGTAGGCTCAAATGGCTACAATGAACTAAAAATAAAAAAGACACTCGATAAATAAACTCGTAGCAACAGGAATGCCAACATTCGAAACAAAAACGCTAGCAACTTATACATAGTACGACTTAACAATGTACCACTGGATGCTCTGTCCTAATTACCAATAGGCTATGATCATGAATACACTTCTCTGGTAACAGGAACTAAATTTATGTTATACTTCACGTGGACTGAAATACATAATGAAGGTGTTCAGAAGTTAGCACAGACGATCCTGAAGGAGCTTATGTTCGATCCTGTTTCAGATAAGACTAGTACTTATCATCAAATATCAGAGTTTGAAGCATGAGAAAGGTAACTGGTTGTTGCACAGCCTATTTTTAAACTGGAGATATATTGCGAATAGTACAGATTGGAGAATATGTGTACCTAATCATGCTATGGTTAAACTATGAGAATATATTCAACAATGTAATGGTCATTACGGCATTCACAAATTTCTCCAAGATATAGTGAAATATTTTGTAAGTAGGCTGTTTAGGTTTTCTTATTGGTAACGCCACCTCTGTATGAAAATCACTGGCTTCGCTGTGTGCAGTCTGTGGCTGCTTTGCATTGTTGTAATACTCGCCCTTGTAGTGTTAGGCAGCTGGTTGCGAACAGCACGTAGCGTTGCGCAGTTGGAGGTGAGCCGCCAGCAGTGATGGATGTGGGGAGAGAGATGGCGGAGTTTTGTAATTTGTCATGAACTGCTATGTATACTATGACTATCAAGGTAAATACATTGTTTGTTCTCTATTAATATCTTTCATTTGATAACTATCCCTATCAGTAGTTAGTCCCTTCCGTAGTTTGAATCTTTTATTTAGCTGGCAGTAGTGGTGCCAGCTGTATTGCAGTAGTTCGAGTAACCAAGATTTTTGTGAGGTAAGTGATTTGTAAAACGTATACGTTAATGTTAGTCAGGGCCTTTCTTTTGTAGGGATTTTTGAAAGTCAGATTGCGTTGCGCTAAAATATTGTGTGTCAGGTTAAGCACAGTCCTGTACATTTGTTCAAAGGGGACGTTTCAATTTTCTTTCAAGGACTTGAGTAAATTAATACAAAAAGTACTAGGCCATGCCGAGGCTTCCATCTATTAAATTAAACTGTGTTTCCAATATGGTATGAAATATATCCTATCAACGATAGGGGTCCGTGGGACTTCGATTTCTATGGACCGTTGCTAAATGACGTAATAAGGTTATTGTACATATCTGCAATGAAACTGGTCAAAATATTTATAACTATGCAGATTAAAAATAGACACCACAAGAAGTGTTGTAGGGTGTATAGAAATTGTTTACTTTGTGTATCTAGAAGTTCTCAAGTTATTGGTAGCCAATTAATTAGTAACCACCCAAGGGAATTGTTGGAAATATGTGATATCAGTCACCTCACATTTTATAAATATTACCTGAAAAGTAACCTGTCTACCCATGTTATATGAGAGCTGGGACAGGTTTGTGGACCTCGTCCCTGAATTTGAGATTTAATTGAATGATATGCTTCGCATCCATACAAGTTCAATGCCTATGGACATTATATGGAAAGAATAGCTAGAAGAGCAATTGTTTCGTGGGAATGCCATGGCGGGAAAAAAAGCCAAATGCAAATGTAACTGTTGTGATACTAGAAAATTGAGCTGTAGTGCTATTTGGAGATTAGGGAAGCGTAATAAAATGGCTACAATGCCCAGTTTCAGAGTAGGGGCTAAAGTAATGACACATGGAAAAAATTCCAAGTAGATGCAACCAGTAAAACAATTAAAGGCCTGTATAATGCATCATAGATAAAAAAGTATTGCTATGAGCAGCAATTTATATTTGCTTCAAACAGACATGTAAGCTAAGCCAACTGCCTTTGAAATTATAGTAGTAGTGTTCTAAGGAACACAGAGAAAAAGGAAAACCTGTGGGGTGAAGTCGGTTGAGTTTATAGAGAACTCGCTAAGTTGAAGAATTATGGATTTATTGGTCACTAATGAGAGAATGTAATGTTGGAAGTACCCACTGTAGTATGGATGAAGGAATTAAAATTGGTAATTTTAGATTGGTTGTGGTCTACAGTAGAGTGCTTCTGAGGTGTGTATACATGTGCAATTAAGAGGTACAGGAGAGAGTGACTGTAAAAAGGTGTTCTACTTACCCAGTAGGTGGCATAGTATTACTAACCTACCAGAGCTATAGCCTCTAAGTAACAGGTACCTAGTACGCCGGGTTGCATGCTAAGCAGATCCTGAACTGACGCCTGTGCATAGCTAGTGTTGTCAATTGAGTTTATAGCACACACTTAGAGGTGTAGAACCTAACATTAGACATGCTTAACATAGGACGAAAACGGAGCTTTTCTAATATTGGGAAAAATAGAAAATAAACGATTTTCACGTACGTTATATAGAGAGAAACAATAAAATCTGTATGCACTCAGGAAGAGTCAAAGTTTGGCTAAAGCAGCCTGGGGATAGCAGTCACGTATGCGTGAGGTATTCCTGCTTGTGTAAATGTGTGTGATAGTTCTGTTCTTTTCTGGAGATGGCTTTGGTCAAAAGCTTAGTGTGGAGCAGTCTTATATTGTGCCTGTCTGCACCTCTATATGTTATCATTACGGTGAGTGACAATCTGTGATTTTCATAATTGTTGCTCTCAGGAAAAGGTAGATGAGGTAACAGTAGTGTTACTCAAGGAAAAATTAATATGACTGGTTGGAAAAGGTTATGACAGTTCAAGTGATAGCATACAGTGATCCTCAACGGTATACTGCTAGTACACCCCTGATATGTAAGAAAAGAGGGAGGTTAAGCTTTAGTCCCTTAGATAAATGAGGTTTAACTAAACTCTCATCAAACCTGTTATGTTAAGTTATTTAATCCATGCATTCTAAAACAGCATCACACGTTGCCAATGAAGTTAATACTATGACCAAATGTTTTAGTTTCGCTATTCAGGGAAAAATACTTGAGACTCAACTATTTAGAAAAAAGGAAGATTTTTCACTGCATAAAATTACACAGCCATTTAATATATACACATTTGTAAGGTAGATAGTTTTAAAAGAATGTCATTTGGCAGAGAGACCGACAAAATTTGGAAACTCCTATGCACCTGTGATTAGTAGATTATAGGTTACTGTTTTATTCAAGAATGTTGGAATTAAGAGTGTTAATTAATCATCGTCATTTGCTAACGTTTCACACTGATCAACTAGGACATTATGACCATCTACTTAAGAGCCGGTATGTCCACCATTGGGACGGATAATAGCGGCGACGCGTCAAGAAACAGAAGAAATAAGGCCTCAGTAGGTCGCTGGATGGAGTTGTCACCATATCTGCACACATAAGTCACCTGATTTCTGTAAATTGGCAGGGGGGAGGGGGCATAGGTGGGTGGGGGGAGGTGACAGTTAGGTCTGATGCCACATTCAATCACATCCAGATGTGTTCGATAGGATTCAGTTCTGGCGAGATGGGGAAGAGGGGGTGGGGGCTAGCATATCAATGGGAACTCGCCACTATGTCCCTCCAGCTACTCCACCCCACACTCCTAGAATTGTGACAGAGCCCATTATCTTGCTGAAAAATGCTGATACCCTCACAAACATGATCGTCATGAAGTGGTGTGTATAGTCTGCAACCAGTGCATGATACTTCTGGCCGTCGTGGTGCGTTGCACGAGCTCCATTGGACCCACGGGTGCAAATGAATGTTGCCCAGGTCATAATGGAGCACCCGCCAGTTTTTCTCTGTCCGGATGCCAAGGAGCTATTCCTCTGGCAGACGACGGTTCGCGCCCTCCCATCGGCAAGATGAAGGAGGTATCATGATTCATCAGACTATGCAATACTCTGCCACAGCGCCAAAGTCCAGTGCCGATAGTCACGTCCCCATTTCATTCGTAGTTGCTGATGTACTGTTAACACTGGCACATGCATGGATTGTTGGCCGTCGAAGCCTATCGTCCAGTGTGTTCGGTGAACTGGATGTTCAGACACACTTGCGCTCTGCCCAGTATTAATGTCTGGTATTAGTTCCGCGCCAGTTCTCCAGCTGTCCTGTTTCACTATGCCCAGCCTATTACGTCCGACATCTGCAATGAGGAATGGCCACCCACCCCACGACATCTGGACGTAGTTTTACCTTGATTTTACCACGTGGTGATGACACTCAACACAGCATTCCTCGGTCTCTCGACAAGTCGTGCAGTTTCCAAAATGCTCGTGCCAAGAATCTGTGCCACCAAAAATTGCCCTCGGTCAAACACAGATAAATCGCGCGTCATTCCCGTTCTACGCACGGACAGCACGCTCAGTAATATTACCTGCACCGTGTGTGTGTCTGATTAGCAGTCCTTCCTCTACAGGTTACGCTACTGTTGCATGGACGGGTTTATATCGATAGTTGGTTGGTGGTCATCATGTTATGGCTGATCAATCTACGTAACTAGAATGTTTCTATCGAAAAAGGAATCAAAGTAAGTGCTAATACAGCTCTAAGTCGTAAACTGCCTTCGTAACAATAAAAGAGCTCACGTACATAAAACGAACGTCGTCAGACGAACTAGAAAAACAAAGGTTCACCAGTAAACTCTATAACAGTATAAATATAAAACGACAATGAAGCAAATACGTCATGACGAAACCTTTATTGGAGTTTTAGTACGTAAGAACGTGTTTCAGTTAACATAACAATGAAGTGACTGACATATTAAAACAAATGTCACAGAAACGAATGGTGTAGCTTACATAAACAGTATAGTTAAATGACAGTCATTACTTGAAGTGAAAGGATTAAGAAATGTTAAAGCAAATGGACGTAATACGCAGTATCATGTGACCTTTGGTGCTTATAAGACTTGAGGTATTACGTTATGGTCGTAGTAAGAAAGGCTACGTCGTCATGTAATTTATCTACCGCCAAGTCAAATCGTAAAATGAAACAGAGTTGCTTGGGCATCAGACACAACTTTTTAATTGTTATTAAATTATACCTTGAGTCACCGAGCTTCGAGGGTGTGTAGTGTTTACCATTATCGTACTTCACACTGGTAAGTTCTGCTGAGCGACCCCAGTCAAGTATTAACATATGACAGTGTCGTATGATAAACTGTAGATGAATAATTGTATTAAAATTACCATGTTTGTTGTTTCTTTCATGTCCTACAATCGAGTGCTGACAAGACGTTCCAGTGCTACGCTGTCTACACGGTAGCATGCGTACCGGCGCTATTCGAATCCGACCGATGGCCAGCGGTCTGCAGCCGAACTGGAAAATAGTGTCGACATCTGTATACTGATTATTAAAATATTTTTAATGAAATGAGATGATGAATTTCCGCGCACTATTGTAACTGCTAGCAGGCTGTGAACATTAAAATTTGTGTTGTCAGATATTCGTGCAATGGTGTTTCTGGTTATGCAAGAAACAATGTGAGGAGGTATCGCGGTGGCTCAGAAGCAACTAACAATACGGAGTTGTGTACTGTTTTGGGATATATTCAAAAGACGATTTGTTATCCAACTTCAGTGGAATTTCTTCCTGATCACGTGAAGATTAGCAAATTTTTTTATTTAATAAAAAGAACGTCAAACGTTTTGTGCATCGAGTGTGATCTGAAGTGATAGAAATTACAGTTAGTCACCTATTGGAGACTCAGTGAAGTATTAATAACTGTACAGCTCAATAGTCAATTATTAATTTAGGGGCAACAATGATAATCATTACGAAAGAGTTTTCGCTGAGTATACGTTTATTTTGGGTCTAGGAATCTGAACTATTAATGGTATTTAATTTGGATAATGTTTTTCAGTGAGCTTATAAAAGTAAAATTTGTGTCTGTACACTTATGAATCTTGGTGGGCGTGATAACTCTTACTGCGTTTCGTACTTGGTTTGAACATTGATCATTAACCTACATTAACAGAGTTCCCAGAGTGAAAGACATTTAAACGCTTCTGTTCTCTGGAAACTCTTATCAGAGGAAGTTATCACTTTAATGTGCATGAAAGGAGAAATTGCACTCACAGGTTAATGGAATATTTGATTACGTGTTAATTTAGACCGGCTTGACAAAATTGCGAAACTTTTTGCCCATGAATGAATTCCCGCATTCTACATGCAATTCCAGCATCTGCACTTGTTAGCGGAAAGGGTGTGCTTCTGAAGAATTGGATTTGGCTCTGAGCACTATGGGACTTAACATCTATGGTCATCAGTCCCCTAGAACTTAGAACTACTTCAACCTAACTAACCTAAGGACAGCACACAACACCCAGTCATCACGAGGCAGAGAAAATCCCTGAACCCGGGAATCTGGGTGCGGGAAGCGAGAACGCTACCGCCCGACCACGAGCTGCGGACGAAGAATTGGATTTAACAGAAGGATAATGTAATCTGGTTTCGCAGGACAGAGCGTATCTGGTTGTGGAAAGGGCCCAATGTCAATTACTGTTAGTCATACAAGAACACACACGCCTCTATTCCTCAAACCAATGCACAGTTTTCTCTCTAAAACAACAAAGATCAATTTACAGCTGAGGGCCCAAGTAACTTCTCCACAATAAGTTAAATGATTGCTTTTAAAACACCAGGTTTTAGAGTAACGGCTAAAGGCCCTACTTACGTATAATTACAATTTCCTCTCGGCTAAAGGCCGAAATAATATTTCAGGTCAGCTAAGGATGTTCTTTAAAAGCCAAGCATTACAAATTCCGGCTAAAGGATTATTAAGGATAATTTAAGTTGATTCTTCGGCTGAAAGCCCAATTTAAAAAATTCTTCTTCACATAATAAAACAAAGAATTTAAAGATAAGCCTATAGACAGCAGAACAGAAAACACCTTAAGAAAATTTGAAGTATGTCGCCTGCTAAAGGTCCAAACAATTACTCAAAAATAATTAAAGAGAACCTTAAGATAAACATTTACATAACACAGCTGAAGGTCGTTTCAAGAATTTAAGATAATTAAAGAGAAACCTTGCAGACAAGGATTTACATATTAAAGCCACAGATTCTGGAACAAACGCGGATGAAGGCCTAAATGCAGAGCAACAAAAATTTTAAATGAAACATGGCTGAAGGCATAATCTTAAAGTTGTTATGAAGATCGGCTGAAGGTCATATACTAAACATAAAACAGACAATATTAATACACGGCTGAAGACCTGCACAGTACCTGCCACCAGATAAAATGACAGTCGCAAACAGCAAACAGTGCCGCACAGAAGTGTTGCTAGGGTCGGCCTGGGGAGAGAACTCTAGCCACAGTTTAGGTGAGACAGACAGCGAAGCGTAACACTAAACAATCGGGTTGCAGCACGATGTACGGACGGCTGACGAACCAATCAACTGCCTAATCAAAATGGTTCAAATGGCTCTTAGCCCTATGGGACTTAACTGTTGTGGTCATCAGTCCCCCAGAATTTAGAACTACTTAAACCTAACTAACCTAAGGACATCACACACATCTATGCCCGAGGCAGGATTCGAACCTGCGACCGTTGTGGTCGCGCGGTTCCAGACTAGCGCCAAGAACTGCCTAATCAATTCCCTTCCACTCGACGAACATCACGACAACGAAATGTACCTGTGAAGACGAGGATCACAGCAGGATTATGTCTTAATAATTGGCGCACAAACACAGTCAAGGCACAATAAAATCTCAAAGAGGAAAGGAGAACAACACCAAGCTGTCGAACAACACGCCGTGCCGGACAGCATCAACACGGTGAGGAAAACACACTGCCGCAAAACTACGCTAACAACCAGGGCAGGTAATCGGAACGTTAACGGCCGCAAGGCAGAAGATACTGCTGGTGAACTTTACTAATAAATTATAATCATTTCGAAGGTTAAACACCATACAGAGAGCCAGCTGCAAAATTTGCCGCCTCCAACACACCATTACGTTGCTGCTTGTGAGGACAGCCCAGGATGCCACAACCAGCAATCAACGAAGAGATGTCACAACGGTTCAGCTTTCATGCCAGGTTCACTGATTACTCAACTCTAGTATGCAGGTGCAGTAGGCTACGAACTTAGCAGCTCTCGCAGCTCGTGCCACACAACACCGACCACGCGTGGATGCCGCCAGCGGCCCTGGCCTTATCGTACACTTCCTTGCTGCTCCACCGCAACCGTCCAACTGCCCACACCCGGAAACGGTCAAAAGATGAACTACACGTCGGCTGATGAGACGACCGACCGAACGATCAACCAACGGTCGTTTCCTCTCCAGTCTTCTTCAGTCTGACAGTCCATGTATGTCGCCAGCGGTTGGGAAGTACTGGCTGTCCGCACCTCACTGGCACTCCGTGCATGATGCTCCTTCGTTCCCGACTGCTGCTATGTGCCCGACTGACTTCCACACACACGGCGAGCCGGAAATGCTATAGGTAGCTCCAGATATAGTACGACAGAGCACTTGTCGACGAACGCTGCTGCTGCCACTCACGGGCAGGTAAGGCAGGAAGTTAGTGACGCCAGTAAATGGAATAAGAAAACGAGGCGGCAGTACGGTAGGAGAAGATGACAAACAAAAACGGAAGAACACTAGCCGCGCACGGTTCAGACAAATATCAGCATGAAGATTATTGCAGATTCGTTGTATACCAAGTAAGACTACAACGGTCACCTGCGACGTGCTGACACACGGTATAAGAAATAAAAGGCCCTTATCCATTAAACAGTTTGTCGTAGGAAGCCTGTAGCTGACATTAGGAGCGAGTCAGAATGGCGCACAGTGAATGGGGGAAAACTTTGAATTTTGATTGTGAATGTTCATGGTGGTTTAGCAGCTGATTGTACCTTTAGGAGGCAGGCGTGTCGGAACATGTAAAACACAGCTTTCGAAACTGGGTATCCCGATATCTTAGTGTGTCAAAAATAGCATTAAGGGTGTCGTGAGACTAGTCAATCCAGAAAACATGAAACAAATGAAACACTTGTGATAAAATAGTACAAAACATCCCTTTCTTCGTTCATTCTAACCTTAGATCACGGAATGAATGACTAATAGGTATGCTGAATTTTAGTTCCAATAAAATAAAAATTTCCAATAATTGCTCTAGACATTACTCTTCTGCTGCTGTACATCGACGCTCTGTATCGGTCCCTGTCATAACAAACTCTTCGAGTAGTGAGAGTCGAAGACTGTACTCAATTGTGTTATTCGGTTTCTTTTTTTGTTTCCTGATAGTTATCATTATTTTATATCTTACAAAGTGATATAAATTACAGAAGTAATCAGAAATGGATAATTCATTGCCAGAAACAGACCTATGGCAGTTAATGAAACATCAGAGACAGAGCAACAGTGAAACACCATGTCTGACTTCTGTAGATACACAAGTTGAGTCAATTATCACGTCTGAAACCTCTGTTCGTTCCATGCAGTCACACAGCAACACGAACACAAAGTGAGGCTGTATAATGAAGAATACTTAAAACGCTGTTCCGGAGTGTGTGATACCTAGACGAAAACATTCCAATGGATGAGTGGTACCGAATAAGTTTCGGTACAATATGTCAACAAAACACAAATAGTTAAACGGAAAAAGATTTTCTTATTTCAAAGAAATCCCATAACAGAAGATTCATCAGGGTTCTATATTTATTAAAAATTTTGGCGTCTAATAAAGCTCTAAAAGTCATTTAGTTTGTAGGTGCGAATATTGCCAAAAATTCGTTATCTCGCTTAGTTACAGAGAAAGTCATCTATCCAGCCTGCTGTGCTATGTTAAAAACATTGTTTGCTCCTGAGTATGATTGCGATGCACAAAGCAATTGCCATGTCTGATAATACAGTGCAACACATAACATTTTGTGAAAACTAGAATTGGTCAAACAAATTTAATGTCTGCATTTGAACTGGATGAACCTGTAATTGTTCTAAATCACTTAGTTGATTTTATTCGTTCCACTGATGAACGAAACATAGTTGAACAGTATGTCTTCTGTAAGTTTATTCAGTAACTTCTTCACAGGAAGATATTTTCGAATTAATAAAGGGATAAATAGAGTTAATGTATTTGTCGTGAAAACACTGTGTCGGCATATGCGCGAATGGCTCCTGTCAATGGTAGGTTCCATAAAAAGATTCCTTACATAACCAAAATAGCGAAAAGGAAACTTGATTACTACGCACTGCTTTTTACATAGCGGAGCACTCACAGTAAAAATCATCGAAAAGTTTGAAATGAGATTGCGACAAAACTTTGAACTTCTACCGGGCGGGTTAAATTGACGAAAGATCTATTAAGTGATATTTTCTGATATATAAAATAAGTATCTTCGCTTCTTACTTTCGGGGCAGTGAAATATTGAAATACTTCAAATGCTCTAATTAGATTTACACAGGGCTGTCCGAGTTTCTAATTAAATTAGATGCCAGTTCTAAGCAAGTCCTACTGTTCCTAGATATGTCGGCGAGATGGCCACAATAGCA
This sequence comes from Schistocerca americana, assembly GCF_021461395.2. Lineage (NCBI taxonomy): Eukaryota > Metazoa > Arthropoda > Insecta > Orthoptera > Acrididae > Schistocerca > Schistocerca americana. The sequence goes on from NC_060123.1 coordinate 353,156,977, forward strand.
GCTAGAAAGGTATCACCGAAGCTGCTCATTTACGTTCATCAGCACGACTCACCCACATTTCCACTTGAGAGCCTACCAATAACGTGTTAAAAGATTAGTAGTAATGAATAATAAGACATGAGTTGTACTTGAACGAAAACATGTAAATATTCTCACTAATATAAACATACAATGATACATACTGAAACACGTATGTATTCATTACCAGTGATGGCGAGGCATGACACAATCTCTGACCAGAGACTTATTTATCGTTGCTAGTCTGCGCTTGACCGCGCGAGACGACAGTCAGTAGTATGTGGCGAGTCGGCTGAGGTAGTAAACAGTCGACAGTAGTGGCGAGTGGACGGTTGTACTGAGCAGGCGTCGGCATGCGTCGACGGCGTGTTCTTCTTGCGACTCTGGTCAGGATTGTGGTGGACGATGAGTATTGTTGTAGAAGGTAATGAAGCAGCATTGCGCAAATCTAGTAATGTACGTTAATTGTAATTAATTTGTTCAAAAAAATGCCCCAATAATAATTTTTTTATAAAGTAACTCTTTTAAAGAAAAACATTCATTTCTATTTAGAGAATATTTCCTATGCATTTCCTCCAAGAATCAAAATCAAAAATATACGCCAGCATTGCACGAAGCTGTGTCGATAAATAAGAGCAGATATAGATGCAGTTTTTTATTGAGGTAAGAATTTTTGCTTTTTTTATTCAGAATACAGGGCCGAAAGTCAGCGCTGCTGTCCTTATAAAACTTATCAGGTTTAATTATTTCACAGGGCCGAAGGTCAGCGCTGCTGTCCTTATAAAATCTATCAAGTTTAATTATTTCTGTTGAGATGTTGGATATAGTTCATGGTTCATTATCTAATTAATATTATTGTTATTGGTTTTATGGTCAATTTTCATTCCATAATTTGTGTGGCGAGTTTACGCTTGGCTACAATTTGCATTCTTATTTAACAATATTATTTGCGGGAAGGTTACACTTGGCGACATCCTGACCAGGATCGTATTTATTTGTAAATCTTCTGAGAAGTAGTCATATATCTGCTCTTATTTACTTAAAAATAATCAGCATTTGGCGCAACGCTTTTTCTAATTTGTCAATCTTTCTTCCACAGATCATCGACAGTTTGTTGCTCTTTGTTGTAATAGTGTTTGTTGGATTTCGCATTGTCTTTGTTTCATTTGTGATTAATTTGTTTTGAGAAAAATGCTGCGAAAAACTTAACAGTACATCGCGATGTGTAATGAATGACATAGCCGATTCTAATAATTTGAACGATAGTACTTGTGACACACAGTGTAATGATGACAATCCTCCGTTTACTGACTATCAGTGCGTACCGACCATTAATAATGATTTTTATCTTCACTTTGAACAAACGAATTCAATTGTGTCCTCTGTTAATTTGACGACAATTGATGACGCGGGGCGTTCAGTTGCAATGAACGCTGCCCAGCTTGACACACCCTGATTACAAAATTTGCGTGATGAACAGACAAATTTTTCTAACGGAAATGAACAGTGCAATCAGAGTACGACAGATTTATTTAATTCCGGTGTAGTGACTAACAGTACACATCCGATTGGGAAACCCTTTCAAGAATCACAGAAAAACCAACTGGTTACACAAAATGTGACAATTGCAGGTACGCCATCAAACAGCACAGAGAATAGAGCCGATAATTTTGGCTGGGATCGGCTTGTGGCAGTATTACTACTAATGAATGAAAAAGCGGAAAACCGTTTCAAACATCTTAAACTAATTAATGAAAGTTACAAACAGTCCAATGAAGGACAAGACAACATTAATAAAAAAAATCAAACAACTTAGTGAACGGAATAAACAGCTTAGTGAACAGATTACAGCCATTGCCACGCAATGTCATGATACTAAGGGACAATTAGGTGACGAAATTAAGGCTTGTGCTAGTAATAATAGTGAAAAAACTAGATATGTTACACAAGAATTAGGTAATAGACATGCAGGCACAACAGAATCAGTTAGAGATGAAATTAGTGCAGTCGCTGAAAAATGTCCTAAAAATGCAACACAGATACGCGACGAGTTTAATTTAAAGTCACCGGAACTTTCACGCACTCTGAATACGGTTGTCGATAAGAAATTCGAACAACAGATCAGCCACAGTGACAAACGTATTAAAGTAACAGAAATGAAAAAGGTTTTTGCCTTAGCGACAACACAATCAGTTAGAGATGAAATTAATGCAGTCGCTGAATAATGTTCTGAAAATGCGATACAGTTACACTACGAGTTTAATTTAAAGTCACCAGAACTTTCACACACTGTGGATACGGAAGTCGATAAGAAATGTGAACAACAGAACAGCCAAATTGACGAATGTTTTAAAGTGACAGAAATGAAAATTGTTTCAGTCACTAACACGTCACAACAGACACCACTTTGCGAACATTTGTCAGACTCACACACCCAGTGTAATTTGGATAATTTACAGAGAGAACACGACTTAAAATCCGAAAAGCTACGCGACTTAAAATCCGAAATGACACAGACAAACAAATTCTCACACAAACCTGAACGTGTTCTCAAATTCAGAGACGATAACGTTGATTACGAGCAATTTGTATCTGTAAAAAAATCTAAGGTATTTGAAAATGACAGAGCACAGGTATACGCATTGAACTGGATACGTCGATTAATTTTTGTACTTTCACCGCCATTACCTATAATGCAGAAACTAGAATTAGCAAAGATACAGCAATTTTCTTCTGAATTTTTACCGCCATTGCCTGTAACATAAAAGCTGAAATTTATTTGTAGCGCGTAATAGACCTCAGGGGATTCATTACGCTTTAATGAGTATGTGCCGTAGCGTGCACAGGGCCCTGAGCCGTAGTAGTGCTGTTTCATCTTTAGTTTTCAGCACTGCTGCCTTCTCTTCTACTATCCTTTATATCTATCAAAACAGCTCTCTAACTATCACTCTACCTAGGATTAAAAATGAGTAAAGAAAACCCGATAAGACAATTTTAACGAAAGTGACAGTTCTTTTAGACACTCCCATAATGACAACTATCGCCGTAACATTAATAACAGATAAAACTGTAATCATCAGTATGTATTGCATTTTCACCAATCGTCAAAATTTTCAGCAGTAGCAAACATATTTTTGGTAACAATAGAGTTTTTTCTCTGCAATAGCAACAAAACCAGCCGGTTAGCATACCTAACCAACAATGTAGTCTACAAGGTCAACCAAGCTTTAATGTATCGCCGCGTGCATGTATAGCGTCAGCAACAACAAATAGTAACGCAAAGCAACAAAGAAATAACTACGTACAGAAAACACACTATTTCAGTTCCTATCGCAATGCGCCATATAGAAATGACTATCATCACAGACGTAAAATTAATGAGCACAATTTTCAGCGTAAGTATAATAACAGTCTATCTTACCAGCAGCAAGAACATCCGCCACAACAAATAATCATGAATGAACCAGACAGTAGATATCATGCAGAACGTAATGCGTCAGGAAGAAATAATAGGACAGTACAAATAGTTGAAATGCCACAGCATCCTTCTGAAAGTAATAACACGTCAGAAAGAATTTCATTAAATACAGTACAGGTTGTATATTCCAGTAAAGCAAACAATACTTTTGACACGCAGAATCTTGTTCACGAAAACGTTATTTGAAACATGCAGGATGTAATTAATTCCATACCAAATGAATCCACTATGCTATTTCCGTCTGTCATACTGAAAAATGTTGAACCACCTAACAAAATTAAAGAATTAGTAAACTTTCCTACATCTCATCGTCTACGACACCATGAAATAATTGACATTGCGCTGAACAACATCAAACGTGCCGCAGAGCGCCCGAGAAGACAGCAAAAACAGGTTTGTACACGCCGTGACTTTCACATTGGACAGAAGATATTAGTACGTACACACTATTTATCCAATAGAGTAAAAGGTAGGTGCAGTTAATTTGAACTTCTATACGCAGGTCCGTATCGGATTCGCAGCATTCCTTGAGAACCAGAAAAACCAAAGGAAACCACCACATATCGAATATCAAACCTTTTATTGAATGAAGATACTTTTTGGTTTAACATGCTGTAATGCCATTTGCTAATTTTTATGACCACTTATGCAATTATATTCACGTGAATACTTACTGATGGTTGTCGTATTTTTTCTTGGCAAGTGCCCGGCAAGGTAAAGTTAGCAGGTCACTCTTCTTGTCATTACACATCAGACCGTGCATATTTTTCCAGGTAAACTTACGTATCTTATGAATAATTATACAATTTTATCTAGTGACATATTAATTTTATTAAATGCTCTCTCCATTAAAGTCTTTAATTCTCGCCTCTATTAACTACACAACGTACAAGCTGAACACAAAGAAAGTCACATTTGTTGTCATCATTTTTTATGTATGTACGATTTGCCTTATGATATCTCAACATCGTGACTACTTTACTTTTCTTTTTTTTTTTTTGCTGCTACATTGTGATACATTGGGTACATTTTTGTCTCTGAACACTGTCTATGTTTTCGACATATTAAGTTTTCTGTCATGCTATGCTGTATGCTCAATTATGTTACTATAAACCAGTTTTTATTTAATGAGTATATGATTTAAATGCAAGACATTAATCTTTGTTTATCATTTTCAGAAGGAAATAATGTGTAAAAGAAATAAATTAAACAGAAATGGGAATTTCACGTGTAAACGAAATAAATTAAACAGAAATGGGAATTTCACCTTCGGAATGAACGAAAGAAGATGCAAAAAAAAAAAAAAAAAAACTCATGAGGAAGAGTAAATGGATCAGGATTAACAAGCATTAACAAGAATATACTATACACATCGCAGAATAGCAGTCTTAACTAATTTTTTCTATCAGAATAAAAGGCGATTGATGCAGGCTGTCAGACAGAACTACACATCTTAGTTTTAGTGATGAAATATGCTAGAAATAAGGAATAGTTATGTAGTGAGTAATGAGGTGACTTTTTTTGCAGATGATAATGAATGGTGATGAATAATGATGAAGAATATGGTACTATGGATAATGAAGGTTTTCGTTGCAGGTGATGATAATGGAATTATGATAATATAGATAATGAAGTGATGGATAATGAAGTTTTTTTTCTTTACAGATGAGGATAATGTTGAAGTTATGTATTTATGCTATGTAGTTATTTTAGTATTTGTTGCAGTTCGTTTTGACAGTATGTGTTATATTGCATAGTATGATGACTGAAGGACAGCTAGGGAACACATTTTTTTTATACACATTTCACTACCTGTTCATTCGAAGTTCACTACTTTTCAGCATAAAATGCGTTTCTTCTTTCAGTTTAATAATCCACTTTTGTATTTTGCAGGAGACATTGTTTATGAAATTAATGTTCTATAAGCAGTTGTTCATTAAACATGTCATTTATGAATGTGATTACATGTACTCTACTTGTTTCATAATCTTGCTACAGCTGACTCATGAAGTTACACATCTTCATTTGCAGCAACAACTCAAAAGCAAATATTTTCATTCTTCAGTAATTACCCAACGCAATGCATTGCTTTAATGTATATATATATATATATATATATATATAAATATATATAAAATGCTTTGTAATTAGGCAATGAGTGCCAATGTTCTCTGTAAAACGATTTATGTACATTATTCTGTAATACTATGTCATTTATTAGCTCCTGTTTTCAATGATGACTTCTGATGGTTTGTAATTAGGTAATGAGTAACAATGTTCTCTGTAAAACAACACATGAACATAATTCTGTAATACTACATACATGTACAGAAATGTTCAATAACTGGGCAATGAGTGCCACCAACTATTAGTGTAATTCTCAAAGAGGACTAGTATGTGGCTTAATGTCCTTCACCTTCTGACCTAATTACCTGGAATTACTGCAATATCCGTTTGTCCTGTATATCCTCATGATCATGGAGCACTATATTTGGTTTTGGCACTAATTCTACGTTGGTGTACCTTACAAGAACGTGGTGTTGACACGACATGCTGTCCACTACCGTGAGCGATGGAGATGCTATTATGGTCCCACTGTTGGTGTACCTAATGTACTACCAAAAAGATAACATGGAATATTACTACGACATTTCAGTGTCTTGGCTACGCTGATTAATACTTCTGGGAAAAGAACTTCAGATTGTCTCACTTGGTGTTGTGCTTCTGTAGAAAGATATGAACTTTCAGTGCAGCTGCGTGCAACCTAAGGTGCTACAACCATGATGCAATCCTTCCCTTTCCTATCCTAATTCTTGTAACATAGTGAAAATCATTTCTGCTAAGATGATTTGTATTCATGATCTATACATTTTTTGTTTTGCTGATATGTTCTGAACTACAGTGCGTGTGCATTTATGTCATTTGTTAATATGATATCTACTAATTGCATATACAATTTTGATTTGCTGATATGTTCTGAACTACAGTGCATGTGCACTTATGTCATTTGTTAATTTATTTTGTACTCATTGTATATATATTTTGTCATTACCTGAAATGTTCTGTACTCGGTGCATGTGCATTATATTCACTTCATGTTATACACCTATATATCTGTATATTCTGTGATTGTAAGATTAGTTAGTTAACAAAAATTTGTTGCTCGTGGCAAGTCCAAATGACTCACCATCGCTGCCAAATTTTTGCCCCCCCCCCCCCCCCCCAGTGGAGAGTTGTGAAACACGTATGTATTCATTACCAGCCATGGCGAGGCATGACAGAATCTCTGACCAGAGAGTTATTTATCGTTGCTAGTCTGCGCTTGACCGCGCGAGACGACAGTCAGTAGTATGTGGCGTGTCGGCTGAGGTAGTAGTCAGTCGACAGTAGTAGCGAGTGGACGGTTGTACTGAGCAGGCGTCTGCATGCGTCGACGGCGTGTTCTTCTTGCGACTCTGGTCAGGATTGTGGTGGACGATGAGTATTGTTGTAGAAGGTAATGAAGCAGCATTGCGCATATCTACTAATGTACGATAATTGTAATTAATTTGCTCAAAAAAAGTGCCCCAATAATAATATTTTATAAAGTAACTCTTTTAAAGGAAAACATTCATTTCAATTTAAAGAATATTTCCTATGCATTTCCTCCAGGAATCAAAATTAAATATACGCCAGCATTGCACGAAGCTGTGTCGATAAATAAGAGCAGATATAGATGCAGTTTTTTATTGAGGTAAGAATTTTTGCGTTTTTAAATTTAGAATACAGGGCCGAAGGTCAGCGCTGCTGTCCTTATAAATTTTATCAGGTTTAATAATTTCACAGGGCCGAAGGTCAGCGCTGCTGTCCTTATAAAATCTATCAAGTTTAATTATTTCTGTTGAGATGTTAGATACGGTTCATGGTTCATTATCTAATTAATATTATTGTTATTGGTTTTATGGTCAATTTTCATTCCATAATTTGTGTGGCGAGTTTACGCTTGGCTACAATTTGCATTATTATTTAACAATATTATTTGCGGGGGGGTTATAATACATCCTAACAGACTAAGGCCAGGAGGAGGAAGTGTTACGAAAGAAGTAACAAAAGAAGAGTGTCAAACTTATGACACAAATTACCTCAAAAAGATATCGTATTTTCACTTATTCTTCTGAATTTGTAATTCTATGGTTTCATGTTTTACATGTAAGACTCTTCTCTTTATTATAAATGGATCAGTGCACATTTAGTTCATTATGTTTATGAGTAGTTAGTTTGCTAACACAGCAAAAACGAGAAAAAATACGTATACACTATGTGATCAAAAGAATCCGTACACCTGTCTGAAAACTGCTTAAAGGTTCGTGGCGCCCTCCATCGATAGTGCTGGAATTGAGTTTGATGTTGACCCGCCCTTAGCCATGATGACAGCTTCCAATCCCGCAGGCATACGTTCTATTAGGTGCTGGAAGATTTCTTGGGAAATGACACCCCGTTCTTCACGGAGTGCTGCACTGTGGAGAGGTATCGATGTCGGTCGGTGAGGCCTCGTACGAAGTAAGCATTCCAAAACATCCCAAGGATGTTCTATAGGATTCAGGTCAGGACTCTGAGCAGGGCAGTTCATTACAGGGATGTTATTGTAGTGTAACCACTCCGCCACATGTCGTGCCTTATCAACAGGTGCTCGAACATGTTGAAAGATGCAATCGCCATCCCCGACTTGCTCTGCAATAGTGAGAAGCAAAAAGGTGCTTACAACATCAATGTAGGCCTGTGCTGTGACAATGCCATGCAAAACAACGGTGGAAGTCCCCTCCATGAAAAACACAACCACACCATGACACCACCGCCTCTGGCACTTCAAAGGCTGGCAGATGTTCACCGGGCATTCGCCATACCCACACCCTGCCATCCATCGGATCACCACATTGTGTACCGTGATTCGTCACTCGGCACAACGTTTTTCCACTGCTCAATCGTCCATTGTTTACGCTCCTTACACTAAGCGAGCTTTTTTTGGCATTTAACGACGTGATGTGTGGCTTATGAGCAGCCGCTGGACCAGGAAATCCAAGTTTTCTCACCTCCCGCCTAACTGTCACAGTTCTTACAGTGGATCCTGATGCAGTTTGGAATTCTTGTCTGATGGTCTGGATAGATATGTGCCTATTACACATTACGACCTTCTTCAACTGTCGGCGGTCTCCGTCAGTCAACAGACGAGGTCGGCCGTACGCTTTTGTCCTGTACGTGTCCCATCACGTTTCCACTTCACTATCATATCGGAAACAGTGGTCCTAGAGCTGTTTGGGAGTGTGGATGTCTAGCGTACAGACGTATGACACAAGTGACACCCAGTCACCTAACCACATTCTAAGTTCGTGTTCTCCACTAAGCGCCACATTCTGCTCTCTCACGATGTCTAATGACTACTGAGGTCGCTGATACGGAGTTCGTGGCAGTAGGTGGCAGCACAATGCACCTAATATGAAAAACATATGTTTTAGGAGGTATCCCGATACTTTTGATCACTTAGTGTATGTTGTGAATGACTGTTACAATGATTACGTTACGAGCAGGGCTCTCAACAATTTTCGTTCAAATAAGTGACGAGTTGGGAACACGCATTGTAACCTCCACCTTCACACAGAAATCCGTTGAGGGAGAACACTTAAGCGTGCGTATGAACGTAAGGATGCAGTTCGTCAGTTATGTGAGCAAGAAACCAAAATCAACTTTTTCGATGCCTTACCCAAACGAGCTCTTGAGCACAAAACGAACTTTGCCTTCACATTCATTTGACATACTCAGGAAGACAACTTGTAGAATGAGATATTCACTCTACAGCAGAGTGTGCGCTGATATGAAACTTCCTGGCAGATTAAAACTGTGTTCCCGACCAAGACTCGAACTTGGGACCTTTGCCTTTCGCGGGCAAGTGCTCTACCATCCAAGCTACTGTAAAGTTTGGAAGGAAGGAGACGAGATACTGGTAGAAGTAAGGCTGTGAGGACAGGTCGTGAGTCGTGCTTCGGTAGCTCAGATGGTAGAGCACTTCCCCGCGAAAGGCAAAGGTCCAGAGTTCGAGTCTGGGTCGGGCACACAGTTTTAATCTCCCAGGAAGTTTCAAGACAACTTCTAGTTTACAACATTAGGGTGCAGATTTCTTTACTCCCAGAGACAGCATTACTACCTTAAGAGATAACGTCGTGGGATGGCTGAGAAAAACAGTACAAGGAAATTCTGATACGTTTCCATTAACTTCGAAATTTTAGTTTTGAACTTCAAGTTGTTGAAGGCCAGAAATTGACACAATTGAAGACTAACCGTACTTGAAAACTTGAAACAAGACTCATACTTAAGCCAATTCTGAATTTCTATTCAACACCGTCACCATCATTTAAGTAAACGAGCACTCACCGTTTTGCAGCTGTTTTGAATGACTTATTAGTGTTAAATTCATTTAAGAACTTTACTCAGGATGAAAATAAAACGATTTATACAAACAGTTCCCTATGGCATTACAGAACGACCTTAGTTGTTACATTCAGACACCACTGACACGTATATGAAAAACCCTCATGTTTAACACGAACGAGATTAATAAATATGCTGAGCGTTAGTATTTTAAAAGTGTCTGTCTGAAACTCATGTTCCTGTATTCACTTATGTGTCACGTATTAATATTAGTGATTGGTAGTTCATGAAATTGTACGTATTACAATGGAGTGGCCAGGAGGAAAAGCTTGGAAAACATTGATATAGAAATCAAACGCCGATTTTTGCCGAAGCGTTCGAGTAGGGCCGGTCCATGGTGTAGATTCTGAGCTTACGGTGTTGGGGGAGTTCCGATTTCAGCATCGCGTTCTGGCTTGTGCCCACACCACTTCAAAGTAAACTAACCCATGAGTATTAAATGATTTTACGAAAAAATTAAATTAACGTGGTGAAATAGGTGCTTCAGTGTCCCGAAGAGTTCTGTCAGTGCATCTACATCCAACGAATCATGAGGTGGACGACATTGAGAATACACATAACTGTTCATAACTGGTATGGGAACTTCCAGTGCAACTACTTAGCCCCGCATCCGGTAACATCGCTCTTCCGGTAGGGGTGATTGCCCCTTAATTAAAGTGTGCCGTTGTTGTTGTTGTGGTCTTCAGTCCTGAGACTGGTTTGATGCAGCTCTCCATGCTACTCTATCCTGTGCAAGCTTCTTCATGTCGCAGTACGTACTGCAACCTACATCCTTCTGAATCTGCTTAGTGTATTCATCCCTTGGTCTCCCTGTCCGATTTTTACCCTCCATTCTGCCCTCCAATACTAAATTGGTGATCCCTTGATGCCTCAGAACATGTCCTACCAACCGATCCCTTCTTCTAGTCAAGTTATTCCACAAACTCCTCTTCTCCCCAATCCTATTCAGTACCTCCTCATTAGTTATGTGATCTACCCATCTAATCTTCAGCATTCTTCTGTAGCACCACATTTCAAAAGCTTCTATTCTCTTCTTGTCCAAACTGTTTATCGTCCATGTTTCACTTCCATACATGGCTACACTCCGTACAAATACTTTCAGAAACGACTTCCTGACACTTAAATCTATACTTGATGTTAACAAATTTCTCTTCTTCTGAAACACTTTCCTTGCCATTGCCAGTCTACATTTTATATCCACTCTACTTCGACCTTCGTCAGTTATTTTGCTCCACAGATAGCAAAACTCCTTTACTACTTTAAGTGTTTCATTTCCTAATCTAATTCCCTCAGCATCACCCGACCTAGACTACATTCCATTATCCTCGTTTTGCTTTTGTTGATGTTCATCTTATATCCTCCTTTCAAGACACTATCCATTCCGTTCAACTGCTCTTCCAAGTCCTTTGCTGACTCTGACAGAATTACAATGTCATCGGCGAACCTCAAAGTTGTGTCAAGGACTTTAAAAAGAGTTTCATGTAAGCAGAAGCAGAACGGTTTCCTATGGTCCATGAACTGTAATTCTTCCATATGCGATTGGTATCAATTTAAGCTCCACTGAAACACAAAAGATATAGTGGGAGCCATTGACTTGCGATAGTTGTCCTCGCTCTTCCCCCTCGATGGCGGTGATTTACCCGAGAAGTCAGAGGCAACTTTAGGTAGTGCCCAGTCCCTCATTTCCTCCATGAATATTCTAGACAGTTAAATCACCATTGAAACAGGTGTATGCTTACCAGTCCAAAGGTTAAGCTGCCACTTTCTTTCTTCTTCTTCAAATGACCTTTTGTGTGACATTTTTACGTATTTATGAGAGGAGTTGCCGGCTTAGTTGGAGAGGACGGCTCAGTAGGCTTTTGGTGGTGAGCAGCAGTACGTGGCTGAGGTTCGAAGTCCTTCATCGACAGCTTTCGAATGGTGTCAGTTTCATGCGTAGTTTTTCCCCCACAAGTTCACTGTCAAGTGCATATACTCGAACTTGAATCAGTAGTCAGGGATCATGCGGAGACATCAGTCTTGGCCACTAGCTTCTTGAGGGTTAATGTGAATGAAGTAGGAAACTCTGGAGGTTAGATAGCTTTGAAGGCTTTTTATCTTCAACATATGGTGTGCAACTCATAACTTTCAACTCGTGGATTTTCACTTCCTTGCTATAAACCCCACACATCCTACTCCATACTGTGTGATCCTAGAAGCAGTTTAAACACTCTAGAGGATGTGTGAAAGAATCACCTCTTTATGAACTCAGCCTGCATAATTTCCACATGTAGAACTCCCATTACATGCCATAGTGCTACGAACAAATCTCTGACATTTGGAATATTTCGTTGTGCTGAAAAATATGGTGAAACCTTAAGACAGATGTAAATTCCAAAGTGTTGAACGTCAGACTAAATGCTGTAGTTCTTTCAACTTTACCACTGAGTCTCTGTGATGACCATAGTTTCCATTCTTTGCCAAACACCATATGGTCCATCTCCATTGCAGTAGAGCCGGTAACTGCTCTTTTAAAGAACCTAGGCATGTTGTACAATTCAGCCACAAGAGGATAGTCACTTCAGGTCTTGAATCCCAGAAGCATAAATACTTGGTTCGATGTGTCTGTTTCGACGAGAAGTGTCCCGTCACGAAGTCATCTGACATTTAGGTACGACTCAGCCATAACGCCCAGTGCCTTGTGACTATACAAAGTGGAGACCTTCTCAATTTGTCCCTCTGTACTCTTCACCATAAGGTTAATGTTATGGGAGACAAGTGCCCTGTTACTATATTTCTGAGACAACTTCTGATGCAGATTGAACAACTGAGCTCTCTTTTTCGGTTGAAGTAGGTATTACCTACGGTACACCCATCCTCTCAGGAGTAGACCTGAATTTAGATTACTTCACATGGATCCCATAAGTCGACCCACAAAGAGCACTCTTTGCCTGGGATTCTTATAAAGGATTTCACCTTACTCACAGTCAAGGACTCTTTTCTCTGAAACACAGAATGTCCCAACACCATGACTAATGATGGTCCCTGAAACATGCCCAGACTTTATGGCAGAAGAGGAATGGTGGCATAGGTCAGCCTCCAGATGCGGAAACTCAGGCCGCCATTCCTGCTGATAGGGCACCCTCAGAGAACACAGCGCTACCTTCCTTAAGGTTTGGGACAATCATAGCGATACCCTCTTGCAGACGCCATTGTGGATGGGGTTACCTGCCACTAGCTGTGCTATCACTAGCATAGCCTTCAGCGTCTATGACACATACAAACCGTCCTGCCTGATACTAGAGCTGCCTGAGATAATATGATGTACCCATCAAGGGCATAATTAGAATAGACATTGTAATGATAAGTGTCCTTCTATTTATGTTCCAACTAACACTTTTTCTAACACAAACTAATCAAAGATAAGATGGCAGCCACAGTGTAACACGTGTTAAGTTCGGCTCGCGAAATTTAGTAGAATTCGAAGGTGTTCTCGCAGGTGGTGTTGTCTAGTACCAGTGGAAATTGTGTAAACAACAGTGTTCTGTGCAATAGAGTTATTTTTTTCTGTGCTCCGCCAATATCTTAGAGAAAATGGTAAACATAAGAGTGAACAGCAGTGCGTCCAGCAGCGGGGAAGCAGCAAGTGCGGCGGGCCTGCTCTTGGCGGAAGGTGTAGCTGCGGCTCCCGGTATAGCGGAGCTGGTCCGCACCGAGGTAAACGCTGCACTTCGCGATTAAGACAATCTCGATATGATAGCAGGAGCCATGTCAGATATAGTAACGGCAGCAGTATTGGCCTAAATGCGTGAAACTGTTGAGGCTAATAGTGCCGATATTACAGCACTAAAAAAGTCTGTGTCTGAATACGAGAAAAGGGCACGAGAGTTAGAAGTGAAACTATCTGCCGCAACAGACGAGCTAGAACAGTACCAAAGGCGAAATAGTCTACGACTGTTTGGAGTAGCAGAAAATAAGGAAGAAGACACAGACAACCTGCTCATAGAGATTGCACGTGAAAAATTAGGCGCTGACAGGAGCAATCGGGTGAGACGAAAACTACCAGGTGCTACCAAACCTCGTCCATTAATAATTAAATTTGTCTCATACCGAAAAAGGGCAGAAATCTGTACCCAGCAACGACAGGGTTTACAATATGGGAAGATCTGACACACGAACGGCTAAAGGTTTTAAACAGTGCTATATCCCATTTTGGTCTTCAGAATGTGTGGACTCAGAATGGCGGAGTAATCATTAAGACAGAAGCTGGAAAGAAGGCAGTCACAAACATGACAGAATTGAATAGTATTAAGTGAAGCTACTCGAGCCAAAAGTGCAAACTTAACACCATTTGCAAATTGTAACAGCCCTGTACTCAGATATACTGTCTGTTAATTGTATTAACTTTTTAGTTGTACCCATATTTGTACCTTCAACTAATAGTTTTTGTAACTGTATTAACATTTTACTATTTTTTGTACCTGTAGCGCTAATGTTTACTTAATTTTAGTTACTGCTAATACTTTTTTCATTTTCTCAGTTTATTCTCTTCCATTCTGTAATAGTACCATTGCAATTATCAGTCTCTCCTTTAGTTCATTAATCAACCATCTCTTCGGTTTAAATTGTTCATGACAAAAATCACTATTAGTATCAATTTAGCAAATTTCAATCTAATTGTAGCTTCCTACGATAATCACTACCAGTATCACTTTAGTAAATTTCAATTTAATTCTAGCTTCCTACGGTAATCTGTAAGTTATTAAGCTTACTTCTCCCTGCTGGCAGCATTGGGCTCTTAAATAACTCCCCTTTCCCCTATTTCTACCCTAAGCTGTTTCAAATACGCTAATTAAATTTCTCTTCTTACGACACAGGATACACAGCGACACACAGCCGTCACTATTTTGGTCATACTCTCCTTGCACCGAATACCACTAATCCATTTTCTATACTCCTGCAACCTCAGGAAGTCTCTGGCACTAGCGGAGTCACAAACAGGGCGCGCTAAATCCCGTACACCCGCGTGTTATGTCACTTGGCGGAAGCACCGGCCATTGCCCCTCGCGGCCGGTAGTGCCTAACAAAGGGACAAACCAGTCTGCCACCCTACTCCAGGCTGCTCAGATCACTGTAACATCCAGTCTTTACCTGCACATTACGAAGAACTTAGCCTCCTCTTCAACCAACGAAACTACCACGTAGTCCTCTTATCCGAAACGTAGTTCAAACCACACATATCCTCTTCATCTATTCACCTGCCAGGTTACACATTTCTTAGGTCAGACAGATCAAAAAAGCGAGGTGGCGGGGTCGGCACATATATACGAACAGGTCTCAAAACGAAAGTCTCATGTACGTCAAATCCTGCTGAAGAAAAAGAGGCTGAATTCATGTTCATTGAAATAAATGTACAAAGTCGGAAGCTCTTGACTGGCTTCGTGTACAAGCCGCCAAAAATTAGCTCAGTGGGTACCTTTCAGTCGGAATTACATTCACTTCAGTGCCAATACTAACATGTCATTGTAGTGGGTGACTTGAACATAGACCTGCTAAGAGACACTCCATCCGCAATAAACCTAAGAAGATTGTTTATTTGCAATATTATGAACAGTCTTGCATTACAACCTACACACCATACGGCGCACAGTCATACTCTTATAGACGTAATCGCAACGAAGCAGACTGACAAAGTTAGAGATGTTGGTCAAATATCGGCCCCTATCCTCTCAGCACATGATGTAATATTCCTGGCCCACTCTGTACACCCCCCAAGAATCAAATCGCGTTACATAACTTGTAGGAACATCAAACGTATTAACCTTGACGCTCTAACAGCCGATTGCTCAGAAACATCATTGCATCAAATAATCAGAGAACCTACAACTGACGGCAAAATTAATGAACTTGGTGATAAACTCACTGCCGTCTACAACAAACATGCGCCTGTACGCACAATCCGTGTAAGAAAATCTCCTGTTCCATGGCTGACAGCTGAATTACGTCAAATGATGAATAATAGGGATGCTCCCCACAGGCGTTTCACTGCAGATCCGAAACCCGAGCGTTTCGAGGAATATAGAAAGCTACGGCACAGAGTGAATCAATGCATTCGGAATGCTAAAATCAGGCACGCTCGCTCCCGTGTATGCAGCGATCTGACGCCCACGACTCTATGGGGGTCGGAAAGGCAAAATCGGAAACTACTTTTGATGTGTCAGCTAACGAATTACATGAATTCTTCTCTGCACCTCTGAATCCCCACACGGCTGATAATTACCGTCCACAAGAATCCCCAAACAGGATAACTAACAACGATACCTTCAATCTAAAATATGTAACAATAAATACGACAAGAAAAGCAATAATGAGAATCTCTTGTGATGCAATAGGCAATGACAGTATCAGATGTTGTTGTTGTTGTAGTTGTAGTTGTCTTCAGTCCTGAGACTGGTTTGATGCAGCTCTCCATGCTACTCTATCTGTGCTAGTTTCTTCATCTCCCAGTACCTACTGCAACCTACATTCTTCCGAATCTCCTTAGTGTATTCATCTCTTGATCTCCCTCTACGATTTTTACCCTCCACACTGCCCTCCTGTACTAAATTGGTGGTCCCTTGATGCCTCAGATCATGTCCTACCAACCGATCCCTTCTTCTAGTCAAGTTGTGCCACAAATTTCTCTTCTCCCTAGCACCACATTTCGAAAGCTTCTATTCTCTTCTTGTCCAAACTATTTATCGTCCATGTTTCACTTCCATGCATGGCTACACTCCATACAAATACTTTCAGAAACGACTTCCTGACACTTAAATCTATACTAGATGTTAACAAATTTCACTTCTTCAGAAATGCTATCCTTGCCATTGCCAGTCTACATTTTATATCCTCTCTACTTCGACCATCATCAGTTATTTTGCTCCACAGATAGTAAAACTCCTTTACTACTTTAAGTGTCTCATTTCCTAATCTAATTCCCTCAGCATCACCCGACTTAGACTACATTCCATTATCCTTGTTTTGCTTTTGTTGATGTTCATCTTATACCCTCCTTTCATGACACTGTACATTCCGTTCAACTGCTCTTCCAAGTCCTTTGCTGTCTCTGACAGAATTACAATGTCATCGGCTAACCACAAAGTTTTTATTTCTTCTCCATGGATTTTAATACCTACTCCGAATTTTTCTTTTGTTTCTTTCACTGCTTGTTCAATATACAGATTGAATAACATTGGGGAGAGATTGCAACCCTGTCTCACTCCCTTCCCAACCACTGCTTCCCTTTGATGTACCTCGACTATTATAAATGCATCTGATTTCTGTACAAATTGTAAATAGCCTTTCGCTCCCTGTATTTTACCTCTGCCACCTTCAGATTTTGAAAGAGAGTATTCCAGTCAACATTGTCAAAAGCTTTCTCTAAGTCTACAAATGCTAGAAACGTAGGTTTGCCTTTCCTTAATCTATTTTCTTAGATAAGTCGTAGGGTCAGTATTGCCTCACGTGTTCCAATATTTCTACGCAATCCAAACTGATCTTCCCCGAGGTCGGCTTCTACTAGTTTTCCATTCGTCTGTAAAGAATTCGCGTTAGTATTTTGCAGCCGTGACTTATTAAACTGATAGTTCGTTAATTTTCACATTTGTCAACACCTGCTTTCCTTGGAAATGGAATTATTATATTCTTCTTGAAGTCTGAGGGTATTTCATTTGTTTCATACATCTTGCTCACCAGATGGTAGAGTTTTGTCAGGACTGGCTCTCCCAAGGCTGTCAGTAGTCCTAATGGAATGTTGTCTACTCCCAGGACCTTGTTCGACTTAGGTCCTTCAGTGCTCTGTCAAACTCTTCACGCAATATCATATCTCGAATTTCATCTTCATTTACATCCTCTTCCATTTCCACAATATTGTCCTCAAGTACATCGCCCTTGTGTAGACCCTCTATATACTCCTTCCACCTTTCTGCTTTCCCTTCCTTGCTTAGAACTGGGTTTTCATCTGACCTCTTGATATTCATACAAGTGGCTCTCTTTTCTTCAAAGGTCTCTTTAATTTTCCTGTAGGCAGTATATATCTTACCCCTAGTGAGATGAGCCTCTACATCCTTACATCTGTCCTCTAGCCAGCCCTGCTTAGCCACTTTCCACTTCCGTCGATCTCATTTTTGCGACGTTTGTATTCCTTTTTGCCTTCTTCATTTACTGCATTTTTATATTTTCTCCTTTAATCAATTAAATTCAATATTTCATCTGTTACCAAAGGGTTTCTACTAGTCCTCGTCCTTTTACCTACTTGATCCTCTGCTGCCCTCACTACTTCATCCCTCAAAGCTACCCATTCTTCTTCTACTGCGTTTCTTTCCCCCATTCTTGTCAATTGTTCCCTTATGCTCTCCCTGAAACTCTCTACAACCTCTGGTTCTTTCAGTTGATCCAGGTCCCATCTCCTTACGTTCCCACCTTTTTGCAGTTTCTTCAGTTTCAATCTACAGCTCATAACCAATAGATTGTGGTCAGAATCCACATCTGCCCCATGAAATGTCTTACAATTTAAAACCTGGTTCCTAAATCCCTGTCTTACCATTATATAATGTATCTGAAACCTCTCAGTATCTCCAGCCTTCTTCCACGTACACAACCTTCTTTTATGATTCTTGAACCAGGTGTCAGCTATGATTAAGTTATGGTCTGTGCTAAATTCTACCAGGCGGTTTCCTCTTTCATTTCTTACCACCAATCCATATTCACCCACTACGTTTCCTTCTCTCCCTTTTCCTACTGACGAATTCCAGTCACCCATGACTATTAAATTTTCGTCACCCTTCACTATCAAAATAACTTCTTTTACTTCATCATACATTTCTTCAATTTCTTCGTCATCTGCAGAGCTAGTTGGCATATAAATTTGTACTACTGTGGTAGACGTGGGCTTCGTATCTATATTGGCCTCAATAATGCGTTCACTATGCTGTTTGTAGTAGCTCACCCGCATTCATATTTACCTATTCTTTATTATACCTACTCCTGCATTACCCCTATTTGATTTTGTGTTTATAACCCTGTAGTCACCTGAGCGGAAGTCTTGTTCCTCCTGCCACCGAACTTCACTATTTCCCACTATATCTAATTTAACTTATTCATTTTCCTTTTTAAATTTTCTGACATATTTTTTTTATTTTTTGGTCATCAGTCTACTGACTGGTTTGATGCGGCCCGCCACGAATTCCTTTCCTGTGCTTACCTCTTCATCTCAGAGTAGCACTTGCAACCTACGTCCTCAATTATTTGCTTGACGTGTTCCAATCTCTGTCTTCCTCAACAGTTTTTGCCCTCTACAGCTCGCTCTAGTACCATGGAAGTCATTCCCTCATGTCTTAGCAGATGTCCTATCATCCTGTCCCTTATCAGTGTTTTCCACATATTCCTTTCTTCTCCGATTCTGCGTAGAACCTCATCATTCCTTACCTTATCATTCCACCTAATTTTCAACATTCGTCTATGGCACCACATCTCAAATGCTTCGAGTCTCTTCCGTTCCGGTTTTCCCACAGTCCATGTTTCACTACCATACAATGCTGTACTCCAGACGTACATCCTCAGAAATTTCTTCCTCAAATTAAGGTCTGTATTTGATATTAGTAGACTTCTCTTGGCCAGAATTGCCTTTTTTGCCATAGCGCGTCTGCTTTTGATGTCCTCCTTGCTCCGTCCGTCATTGGTTATTTTACTGCCTAGGTAGCAGAATTCCTTAACTTCATTGACTTCGTGACCATCAATCCTGATGTTAAGTTTCTCGCTGTTCTCATTTCTACTACTTCTCGTTACCTTCGTCTTTCTCCGATTTACTCTCAAACCGTACTGTGTACTCATTAGACTGTTCATTCTGTTTAGCAGATCATTTAATTCTTCTTCACTTTCATTAAGGATAGCAATGTCATCAGCGAATCGTATCATAGATATCTTTTCACCTTGTATTTTTATTCCACTCCCGAAACTTTCTTTTATTTCCATCAGTGCTTTCTCAATGTACAGATTGAAGAGTAGGGGCGAAAGGCTACAGCCTGGTCTTACACCCTTCTTAATATGAGCACTTCGTTCTTGATCGTCCACTCATATTATTCCCTCTTGATTGTTATACAAATTGTATATGACCCATCTCTCCCTATAGCTTACCCCTACTTTTTTCAGAATCCCGAACAGCTTGCACCATTTTATATTATCGAACGCTTTTTCCAGGTCGACAAACCCTATGAAAGTGACTTGATTTTTCTTTAGCCTTGCTTCCATTATTAGCCGTAACGTCAGAATTGCCTCTCTCGTCCCATTAGTTTTCCTAAAGCCGAACTGATCGTCACCTAGCGCATTCTCAATTTTCTTTTCCATTCTTCTGTATATTATTCTTGTAAGCAGCTTCGATGATTCATATATTCTACAAACCAACGTGAATAGTCGTTTTGTTGCCACTTCCCCCAATGATTTTGGAAATTCTGATGGAATGTTATCCATCCCTTCTGCCTTATTTGACCGTAAGTTCTCCAAAGCTCTTTTAAATTCCGATTCTAATACTGGATACCCTATCTCTTCTAAATCGACCCCTGTTTCTTCTTCTATCACATCAGACAAATCTTCACCCTCATAGAGGCTTTCAATGTATTCTTTCCACCCATCTGCTCTCTCCTCTGCATTTAACAGTGGAATTCCCGTTGAACTCCTAATGTTACCACCGTTGCTTTAAATTTCACCAAAGGTTGTTTTGACTTCTCTGTATGCTGAGTCTGTCCTTCCGACAATGATATCCTTTTTCGATGTCTTCACATTTTTCCTGCAGCCATTTCGTCTTAGCTTCCCTGCGCTTCCTATTTATTTCATTCCTCAGTGACTTGTATTTCTGTATTCCTGATTTTCCCGGAACATGTTTGCACTTCCTCCTTTCATCAATGAACTGAAGTATTTTTTCTGTTACCCATGGTTTCTTCGCAGCTACCTTCTTTGTACCTATGTTTTCCTTCCCAACTTCTGTGATGGCCCTTTTTAGAGATGTCAGTCCATTCCTCTTCAACTGTACTGCCTACTGCGCTATTCCTTATTGCTGTATCTATAGCGTTAGAGAACTTCAAACGTATGTCGTCATTCCTTAGTACTTCCGTATCCCACTTCTTTGCGTATTGATTCTTCCTGACTAATGTCTTGAACTTCAGCCTACTCTTCATCACTACTATATTGGGATCTGAGTCTATATCTGCTCCTGGGTACGCCCTACAACCCAGTATCTGATTTCGGAATCTCTGTCTGACCATGATGTAATCCAATTGAAATCTTCCCGTATCTCCCTGCCTTTTCCAAGTATACCTCCTCCTCTTGTGATTCATGAACAGGGTATTCGCTATTACTAGCTGAAACTTGTTACAGAACTCAATTAGTCTTTCTTCTCTTTCATTCCTTGTCCCAAGCCCATATTCTCCTGTAACCTTTTCTTCTACTCCTTCGCCTACAACTGCATTCAAGTCGCCCATGACTATTAGATTTTCGTCCCCCTTACATACTGCATTACCCTTTCAATATCCTCATACACTTTCTCTATCTGTTCATCTTCAGCTTGCGACGTCGGCATGTATACCTGAACTATCGTTGTCGGTGTTGGTCTGCTGTCTATTCTGATTAGAACAACCCGGTCATTGACCTGTTCACTGTAACACACCCTCTGCCCTACCTTCCTATTGATAACGAATCCTACACCTGTTATACCATTTTCTGCTGCTGTTGACATTACCCGATACTCATCTGACCAGAAATCCTTGTCTTCCTTCCACTTCACTTCACTGACCCCTACTGTATCTAGATTGAGCCTTTGCATTTCGCTTTTCAGATTTTCTAGTTTCCCTACCACGTTCAAGCTTCTGACATTCCACGCCCCGACTCGTAGAACGTTATCCTTTCGTTGATCACGCACTCTTTTTCTCATGGTAACCACCCCCTTGGCCGTCCCCTCCCGGAGATCCGAATGGGGGACTATTCCGGAATCATTTGCCAATGGAGAGATCATCATGACACTTCTTCAATTACAGGCCATATGTCCTGTGGATACACGTTACGTGTCTTTAATGCAGAGGTTTCCATTGCTTTCTGCATCCTCTTGTCGTTGATCATTGCTGATTCTTCCGCCTTTAGGGGCAATTTCCCACCCGTAGGACAAGAGAGTGCCCTGAACCTCTATCCGCCCCTCCGCCCTCTTTGACAAGGCCGTTGGCAGAATGATGCTGACTTCTTATGCCGGAAGTCTTCGGCCGCCGATGCTGATTATTTATCAAAAGTTAGGCAGTGGCGTGGATCGAACCTGCGACCGAAGACGTTTTGATTATGAATCAAAGACGCTGCCCCCAGACCATAGGTTGCCTCTCGGTTGTCGATGTCATGTTTCAGGTCATCAGTTACTTTAATTTGAGCAGTGTTTGAGCTGTGGATCTGACATTCCACGCTCCGATCCATAGAACGCCAGTTTTCCTTCACCTGATAACGACATCCTCTTCAGTAGTCCCGGCCCGGAGAACCGAATGGGGGACTATTTTACCTCTGAAATGATTTACCCAAGAGGACGCCATCATCATTTAACCATACAGTAAAGCTGCATGCCTTCGGGAAAAATTACGGCTGTAGTTTCCCCTTGCTTTCAGCCGTTCACAGTACGAGAACAGCAAGGCCGTTTTGGTTAGTGTTACAAGGCCAGATCAGTCAATCATCCAGACAGTATCAGTGCTACCATGATTAAGAATGTTGCCGATATCTTAGTTCCTGTCTTAACTGATATATTTAGTTTTTCCCTCGTGAACGGAATATTCTCCACTGCATGGAAAAGAAGCATAACTCGCCCCTTCCCTAAGATCGAAAACCCGCAACTGCCTATTGATTACCGACCAATTAGCATACTGTTTCCAAAGCACTTGAATATATTGTTCATGATCAGATCACTAAACACCTGCATGAATTCAGTCTATATGTCAAATTTCAATCCCGTTTCCGCAAACTTCACAGCTCAAACACTGCTCTAATTAAAATAACTGATGACCTGAAAAATGCCATCGACAACCGAAAGGCCACAATATTGACGCTACTGGACTTCAGCAAAGCTTCTGAGACTGTTAACTTTGACATATTGCTCAGAAAAATGCAACAGCTTAATTTCTCAGATAGTGCAAGGAGATGGTTTGAAGGCTACTTAAATGACAGACAGCAATGTGATGTCTGCGTAAATGAAAAATCTTCCAGGAAACATGTTAACTCGGGAGTGCCACAAGGATCAGTCTTAGGACCACTGTTGTTTTCTTTACATCTCAACGATATTTAGTCGGTTCTGTCCTCCTGTAAATATCATTTCTATTCCGACGACCTCCATCTCTACCTAAGTATCAGACTTGAGGATATAAAAACTGCAATCACTCAGATAAATGATTTTTTTTTGTGGGGGGGGGGGGGGACTAAACAGCTAAGGTCATCAGTCCAGATAAATGATGATCTGTCTTCAGTAGTGATATGGGCGAAAATCCTGGGGCTTAAACTAAATGCAAATGAGACGCAAGCAATCTTAAGAGCCCATCAGACATTAATAAGTCCAGATACCCGCGAATGGTTGCCTCCTATTCTGCTCGACGGTACTCCAATACCATATCAGAAAACAGTTAAGAACTTGGGAGTAACTTTGGATGAGCATCTCAACTCTGCGGAGAATACAGTCGCAGTGTGCCGGAAGACGTCTGCTTGCCTCTATGGTCTCAAAAAGTTTTAGAACATATTTCCACAGGACTTGAAAAGCCAGCTCCTGCAAGCACTCGTTCTACCGAACCTCTACTATTGTGATGTAATTCAACAAGGCATGAGTAGTGAAAACAAAAGACGGCTAGAACTAACCATGAATGCCTGTGTGCGTTACACCTGCAACATTCGCCAATGTGATGCTTCATACTCCCAGCAATGGTGGCTGCGGCCGAACAAATTGCGTGATTACCACACTCTATGTCTATTTCACCGACTTCTCGTCGTGCATGCACCCCAGTACCTTGCTTCAGAGATTAAACACCTGTCATGCCATCATAATCGAAACACGAGGTCACTCTTATTTGGTAGCCTAATTGTGCCCACTCACAAAACAAAACATTTTTCAAACTCCTTCTCAGTTGCCGCTGTCCGCCTTTGGAACAAACTGCCCCTTACCTTGTGCAAAATTCTATCCCCTGCTGCTTTTAAGAAGAAGTTGAAACATTTCCTACTATCATCCTCATAAGGTTCTCCACAAAATTCATGTACAAGGCCAATCCTCTCCTCTGTCAAATAGCAAAGCTAGCGTCTCCTATCTTCTCCTGAGATGCCTTCCTCTTCATCTGTCTCTATTAGCCATGCAGTCTTCTTTTCCTTTATATTTCCTTAATTATGTTTCATCATGTCTCTACTCTTCTCCTCCCTTCACCATCAGTCTCCCTCATACTCCCTACTGCTAGCCCTACTATATAAAATCTCTTTCTTCAATAATGTCTAATTATAACAGTATCTGTGATCTACGAATGTAAACTTTATATGTAAGTATTTTCCAGGTTTGCCTTTGTACTTGTTTATTTCACTTGTTGTACTAGATTTAGTTTTAACATGCCTACTAAAACATATGAATGTAAAATAAGTAGAATGCCTGGTTAGATGTAAGAGAGGGCCTAATGGCCCTAATCTTGCCAGGTTAAATAAATAAATATCATACATAACTTATTCCTAGGAATAACCAAGAAAATCAAATGCCTTCAATTCATAAAATTATTGCAAGAGTTAGTGTCCATTGCAACAATAATATAATGTACAGCATATACATTCACCCCACAATCATACACACAGTGTATTTACACCAGAATATTTATGAAGGAAGTACCGACTTTAAAAACTCTCCTAATTTATTTTTACCTCCTCCTTCATTTATAGAATCATAGTTATCTGAAACTTAATACTAAAATAAGATACAACTAAATGGAGTACAACAGGTCTTTAACACTGTTTCCCCACCCTTGGTCTGATTCATAAATGGTATACTGACAATTTTAATATCATATATTAGGTGAGTAAACATTTATTTGTATACTTAATGTGAGTACTTAAAACTAAATTTTGAAAAAAAACCACACACAAAATATTGAAATACATGTAAGATCATGAATGTAGGGGAGTTGAATTTATTGAAACTAAACTTGTAATTGTTGTTGTTTATAGGTCCCCTAACTCTGACTTTGGAGCATTTCTGCTCAAGCTAGAGAGGTTTCTTGATTCACATTTTAGGAAGTACCAGGAATTAGTCATATGTGGTTACTGCAGTATTAATTATGTGTATGACTGTGCAAGGAAAAGGGAGTTAATACATTTCCTAGGCTCATATTATCTGATGCAGATGTTTTTCCCAACTAGGTTGCAGGGGAATAGTTGCACAGCTATAGACAATTTTTTTATTCATTCTTCATTACTAGATGGACATTCTATTAGTAAAAGGATAAATTGCCTTTCGGACCATGATGCACAAATTTTAACACTAAAAGGATGTTGTACTCAAACAAATGTCCTGTATAATTACAAAGTATGTAAGAACGATAGCCCGATCCCAATAGAGAATGTTTAAACCTCATCAAGGAACAGGAGTATAACTTTCTAAACGGGGTACCACCAGTAAAAGGCAGTCTGGGTGGCTGACTAGAGGGATAAGAAACTCATGTAGGACAAAGTGAGAATTATATCAAAATGTTAGAATTAGTCACAATCAAGTTACAGTAGACCATTACAAACAGTATTGTGAGGTGGTTAAAAAGTAATTAGGAAGGCAAAGAGTACGTGGTACGCAAATAGAATAGGTAATTCACAGGATAATGTTAAAGCCATATGGTCAGTTGTGAAGGAAGCGTCTGGTCAGCAGCACACGGTCGACGATTTAAAGTCATTTCGTAGTGAAAATATTTCTGTTATTGTTTAATTAGATATATGTACAGTATTTAAACACATTTATGAGTATTACTGGCGAACTAAACAACAATTTCATTTCTACAGGGAATCGCATAACTCTCTCAGCAAATGTCTGAAAACTCCTCTATGATACTGACAAAGGGAGATTGAGCCAATAATTTCATCACCGGAAACTAAGGGCTCTCATGGATATGATGGAGTGTCTAGCAGAATATTTAAGTACTTTGTTGCACATATCGGCCCTGTATTTATCCATATTTGTAATTTTTCCTTCAGGCATGTCCAGCTTCCCGAACGATTAATGTACTCATTAGTAAAACTTCTTTATAAAAAGGATAAATGTAGAAAATATTACACCGATTTCTATGCCTTCAGTGTTTGCTGAAGTTATTGAAAAGGTTCTGTATGTAAGGATAATAGATCATTTTGTATCACATAATTTGGTATCAAATTTACAGTCCGGCTTTAGAAGACATTTGACAACCGAAAGTGTTATAGTCTCTTTTCTATGTGAGGTACTGGATGGGTTAAACAAAAGGTTTCGAAAGCTAGGCATATTTTTTTATTTAAATAAGACGTTTGATTGTGGTGATCACAAAATACTGCTCCAGAAGTAGGACCATTACAGAATGAGGGGAGTTGCTCACAATTGGTTCATCCTCTTACTTTAACAACAGACAGCAAACGGTCGTTATTCACAGTGTTGATAATGGCTGTGATGTGGGGTATGAGTGGGGTACAGTCAATTGGAGGGTGTGGGGGGAGGGGGCAGGTATCATTGTTTGGGCCACTCCCGTTCCTTATTTATGTAAATGATATGCCCTCGAGCATTACAGGTAAGTCTAAAAGTATTTCTGTTTCATGGTAGTAAAGGATGTTGTGTGCAATGTTGGCTCGGTTTAAAATAGTGCAGTTCATGGGATAAGTTCATAGCTTGCAGCAAGGGAACTAACGCTAAATCACAGTAAGCCTCAGTTTTTACAGTTTCTATCAGACAAATCAACAAAACCTGATCTCTTACTTTCTCAGAATGTGTATATGATTAGTGGAACTGAGCAGTTCAAATTTCCAGGTGTTTGATGGATAGTAAACTCCAGTGGAAAGCCCACTTTTCAGATCTTGTTCAAAGACTTAATGATGCCATTTTTACTAATCGAACGGTATTTCAAGTGAGTGATCGTTCGACACGAAAATTAGTCTGCTTATTTTCGTTCGCTTATGTCGTATATTATATTTTGGGGCAAATCTTCCAATTCTGAAAAAAAATTTGCTCAGAAACTGGCGGTTTGGGCATTGAGTGTTGTAACTTCACGAGCCTCTTGTCGACCCCTGTTCACTAGCCTGGGTATTTTGACATTGGCCTCTTCTTTACTGTCATTTCTCGTTAACAAATTCAACCTACTCGCTAGAACAACGAGCTTTCACTCTGTTAATACGCGGCAGAAATCCAACCGGCATTAGGATCAAACTTCCTTAACTATTGTGGAGAACGGTGTTCAGAATACCGCTGCATACATTTTCAATAAGCTACCACAAAAATTCAAAACTTTTTGCAGTAATTACACCCTTTCAAATCGAAATGAAGAGTTTCCTCACATATCACTCCTATTTTGTAGAGGAGCTGCTTGAAAAATTAAGCTGTTTCTTATGTTATATTGTTGACTGCGTTTACTTACATTTATGTTGTGACTTTTTTGGGTTCATAGATATTTTATTTTTATCTGTTATTACTCCTATACCGTAATTTCATGTACTGTCACTTTCCATGACCTTGGAGATTTTCTCCTGAATTTGGTCCTACGGCATTTGACGTATAATTAAGTAAAAAAAAAGTAAATAAGTGAAAACCTGTTCCAGACCAGGAATCAAAGCTGGCTTTCTCATTTTATGAGAGCAGGCACCTTAACCACTAAGGCTATATGAGCCCACTTTCTGTTGACCCAATGTCACAACTTGTCACACACTATGCAGCGCTCAATGTCCACTATTCTTATTGCTAGCCGCTTCACTGCATTTCCTGGACACGTGAAGGGAATCAGCACAGTGCTGTGGGCTGCGAGCATGGTGGACAGGAGGGGCTACCTACTGCTTCACGTCTCCCTATTTCAAATGTCAATAGACTTGTCCTTTTATCGCTTTACTCAATTTCCCTAGTGCACTTTCCTCTATATGTGTCTCTCCAATAATATTACTTTGCTTTATGTCTCCATAATTTGTCTGATTATGTTGTGATTTCACTTCCAGTGCCCAGCAAAATCCTTTGCTTTAACCCACAAATGTCAATTATAAGAGTGGGTGGCACACTATTATAAATTCGGCTTGGTTTTTCTCTCTTAACACGTCATGCTCTATTACCCCTCACTGTCCAAATAGATTTCATCGAACTATTAATTTTAATATTGATAATTGCACTCCCCTGTATAACATATTTTTGTTCCTCTACATCTACATGAATACTGTGCAAATCAAGTTCAAGTACCTGGCAGGGGGTTCATCAAACCACGTTCACAATTATCCTTTATTCCAATCTCGTATAACGCCGGGAAGGAACGAAAATCTATATCTCCCCGTACGTGCTTTGATGTCCCTTATTTCAAAATGATGATCGTTTCTCCCTATGTAGATCGGTGTCAACAGAACATTTTCACGTCAGGAGGAGGAAGTTGGTGATTGGAATTTCGTGAGAAGATTTCGTCGCAACGGAAAAGGCCTTTGTTTTAATGATGTCCAGCCCAAATCCAGTATCATTTCAAGGACACTCTCTCCCAACTTCGCGATAATGCAAATGGCTCTGAGCAAAAAAATTGTTCTAATGGCTCTGAGCACTACGCGACTTAACTTCTGAGGTCATCAGTCGCCTAGAACTTAGAACTAATTACACCTAACTAACCTAAGGACATCAAACACATCCACGCCCGAGGCAGGATTCGAACCTGCGACCGTAGCGGTCGCGCAATTCCAGACTGTAGCGCCTAGAACCACTCGACCACTCCGGCTGGCTGGGCACGATGAGTTTCCACTTTTGCTATAAGTGTTTTGGAGGCCTGTGTAACCTGCCTTCATCCACAAGTATTTCCAACAAGTTTCCACAGATAATGCCGATCGCAAACGGCTTAACTGGCATGCCCTGCACACAGCGCAGCCTTTTGCCAGTCACTGATTATGATGTCGAGGAATTATTCTAATATAATTATTAGAAGTTAACTACAACAGTGAAAACAATGAAACCTACAAAAATATTATTTAATGCTTAAATTATAGTGGTGGCTATGTGATGTAGTTAGAGCAATAGTACAACATGTGTAGCAAATATATTACTTGTAAATGTTGTGAAAATGTATTGATGAGTTATACGTATTTGTTTCATTGGTCCTATACTATGGGTCGAGAACATGGGCAAGGACAGGAAAACTGGACGGCTACATTGCTGAAAATTAGTAGCAAGTAAAATATATCTTACTTATTTCCTCTCAATCTGCTTGTACGAAAGATGGACAAATTCTTCACAATACAGCGTAGATTAGGCACTCTTCAATATTTTAAATCTGAAAGCAGTTATGAACAATTAACAAACCAAGAATTCTGCGAATGACTTGTTTTGGTAGAAGCACCGTTATGATAATTCTTATTCAGTTGCACAGACATAGCCTACCGAAGGCAATATTCAGCCCATATCAGCGTGTGTGAATATTGTTGTTGCTGCGGATATTAATATTATTTTGTCCTGAGATTACCTAAGCTTCACTAAGGTGAAGGCCCTTTATCAGATTAAAATGGAAACTCCTGGACAAGTTCACGTACAGCTGATCATGGAGGATATACATGCAGCCGTTCATGGCCAAACTTTTGCGGACCCGCTGTCGGAATTACTCCACAGAATCAACAAATTAGGAGGCTTCCGAACTGCATTCTTTGCTCAGATCGATCTATTGTAGGGAAAACAGGAAGGAATGGCAAATAAATCCGATTTAGCCGATGCTGAAATTGCTATAGGCAAAGAGATATCTGAGTCCCACGTGAAATTGACATTCGAAGATTCAAAGCCTCAAACTGCATTGGAAGAGGAAATCTCTGAGGTTTTCCACATTAGTTAATGAGATATCAGAGTTTGACACAGTACCAAGTAAATTTGGCAATTTAGGTTGGTGTTTCACATTTGAAAATTCTGATAAACACTTTTTTTTGTTTTGTTTTGTTTTGTTTTATAGATACGTACTTTGTTTCATCTAAACTTAATCCATTAAGTCTATTGGCGGTCGGCATCAAGTCTACCTCTTTCGTGGTACATGTGACTTTGCAATGAACGTATTACTCCATAAAGTACAACATTTAGGCACGGTAGATACGTTGTGCGTTGAATTCCTCAGAGTGGGTAGCAATGATGATCTCAAAAATTATTCACTACTTTTTGCTTTCTGATCGTATGTTGATCCTTTTTGTTGAGTTTTCCATTATTAGAGACAACTGTAACTGAAAATGTACCATCGCACTCTTACCGACGGAGAAATCTTCGACATTTTAGAAGAATAGAGAATCTGAAATTGAATTTGATGGAATTGAAGAACTGGTGAGTGAAACTGGAGAGGCATGTGTTGTGCGCGAGGATGTGGCAGTGATGGTGAACAAACATTCTCTGAAGACGAACTCTGCACACCTGTAGCGTACGATGACGCAGCCGGTGAGGTCAATGAGAAGTATTCTACAACCAGAGGAAAAGAAGACGGGGAAAGGAAGACGATAATCAGTCACCTATTCCGATTTATGGTCCAACGCATCAGGAAGGTTTGTTTGCACTGTTACTATGTGAACAACTAAATTCCTCCAGCTTACTAAAATAGTTAGATTTTACAGAGAGATATTAAATAAGCACACAGATCGTGACACTTTTGAGGTAACACAAGAAGTATGTGATGAAATGAATGAATTACTGCTAAGGTATTATTGTGTTAAGAATGCTCACAGACTCTAAAACCACATACGTTCTCAGTGAGGTGCTGAATTCAGGGAAGGAAAATAATGGTCCACAATAATCAAATTCAGCTGCAGCTGTAGTGAAACGCCTGGTTGTTCATATACATAAATCAATGCCCATTGTCACCGCAGACAGATATTACGCTTTCCCCTGAGTCGATTTGGCTGAAGATTTGCGGAGGAATCACAAGCTAACTCTCGTTACAAAGGAATAGGAAGCATAAAGCTCAAGAGCCGAAGACAAATGAAAAAAAAGAACTATATTCCAGTAAATTTACTTTGAGTGATTCTAGTAGCTGGAATATCCCCATCACAACTGTGTCTTATATCCCCAACGAATAACCCATAAAAACCTTCTATTGCAGTCGACTAAACATTATAACGCAGGAAATGGTTCACCTACTGACAAGAAGAAAACAGTTATAAATTTTTACTGTAATACAAATTACGGCGGTGTTGATGTAGTCGATCAAATGATGAGGTAATTTTCTTCTAAGAGAGCGACAAGAAGGTGGCCGCTATCTGTTTCCTACACTCTTGTGGACACAATGTGGACACATTGTTTCTGCTCCATTTCCTGGAGTGCAATAAGACAAAATCTAATAAGCGACGGCTCTTCCTTCAAGAATTGGGACTACAACTCATGAAACCTCACACTGAAGAAAAGGGTTACGAATATTAGGAGACTCCTAAAGTGTGTGGTTTCAGCATGGGAAGTATTTGTAACGATTACTAAGGAGAAGTAGGCTGAAAAAGAAAGTGAAAGAGTAAGGGGAAGACGTAATTTGTGTTGTCGTGAAAGACAGTTAAAAGCCGTAAAGTACAATAAAGTGAACACAACAACAATGATCTTTAGCAACTGTCATTCAGCATTAAAACTGTTGTATGTACCGAGTGTGAAGATACTTCCGAAGAATGTGGTGATAAGTAATATAGGAAACGGTGTAATGGAAACTACGGTATCAGTAATATTTTTAATTGCAATGAAGTGTTCTTCAGTAGCTCTGTAATGACATTTACTCCAATGAAAAGAGATACTGCTCAAGACTGCTGATGACACTAACTAGGTAGTAAAGGATATTGTGTGCAACGTTGGCTCTGTTTCAAATAGTGCAGTTCATGACAGAAGTTTATAGCTTTTCGAAAATAAGCCAAAGCTAAATCACAGCAAGACACAGTTTTTATTGTTTCTAACACACAATTCAACAAAACATGACGTTTCAATTTCTCAGAATGCGGTTATGATTAGTGAAACTGAACAGTTCCAATTTCTAAGTGTTTCGATAGATGGTAAGCTGTCGTGGAAAGCCCACGTTCAGGATCATGCTCAAAGCCTTAATGTTTCTAAACATTCTGCGTGGTGTCTGTTTGTTCTATATCGTGTCTCCCTACCACTTTCGCGCAACGACGCTCTGAGCGTGTGTTTTAGGGAATTGACTAGTTTCAACCTACGACCTGTTGCTGGTAAGGAGACATCAGACCACACATGACATGTAGAATTCAGAAGAGTTCAGTGAGACTAGCGATGTTATAACCAAATACTTAATGATTTCAGCGTCAACTGCACTGCACTCCCTGTAAAGGAATCTTAATACTAACTAAATTTAGTGGAAGGGGATCAAGGCTTTCCTATTTTTAGTTATCTGGTAAAATAACGTCGAAAAAGCAGTTAAGTTTACCATTGGAAATTTTATTCTACTCACAAAACATCGTTTATAAATTGAACTATTGATAAAAGGAAATGTTTTAATACAGGATGGTAAAAACCAACTGCGTTCAACAAAAATGTGAACGAATATTCCCTGAATGGGTTTCCAAGTTCTAAAATGGATCAAAGGAGACCTATGCCATATCACTTCTATAATCTAGGTTTATATTAAGTTTCACAAGAGAGAAAACTATCAAAATGATCTACAGTGACCCTCAATTATGTTTTAATTATTATTTATCGTATATAACAGTGGCTGATGTGGCTTCTCAATAACTATATAACAGAAAAATCATCGAGTTTCAGAATTTTACTTCAAGTGGCAAATGTGAACACCATGAGCTTTAAATGACGATCGACACTAGTATTACGTAAAGGGGATGTAACAGAGAGACTTCTGCAGTTCTGAGTGAAGCCTTATGCGCTCAAAAATGCGGCATCGCGTGCGTTCATTACCTTGTGGGTGTTCGTCAGGGGGCGGCGGCCGGCGCAGCTCCGTCCATCTCGCCGTCTCCGAATCAACTCTGTTCTAACTTCTCCTTACTACAATTTACCGAAGTTGGTTTAAAAAAATACTATCTGGCTGTGTTTTCATCTGACCAATCAGGGTCTCAATGTTAACATTAAGCTCCACCTAAAAAAATTCTGTCTATCCAGTGAGAAATGTACTTTTCGTGGTGAGGCAAAGTTTTTAAAGTTTGCAACGTAACAGAGAAGCGAAAAGTCTCACCCTAAAACTTGCAGGTGGTGTGGTCCCTTTAGCGTTATCGTAAGATCTATACTGTTCTTCTGGAGGGCTCTATCTTTTAAAATGGGCTGGGGGGTGGTCCTAACGTAACAGAGACGCAAAAGAGTCTCACGCTAAAACTTGCGGGTGGTGTAGCCCCTTTTGTATTATCGTAAGATCTATACTGTTCTTCTGGAGGGCTCTTGCTTTTAACATGGGCTGGGGGGTGGTCCTAACGTAACAGAGACGCGAAAAAGTCTCACGCTAAAAACTGGCGGGTGGTGTGGTGATAGCGGTTAGCTGGCGACGTAGGTGTCCGTCCCCTATCGTAGGGCCTTCTCGCTTAACGCGGTTCTGCTCTCGGCTTCTGTTCTCGTTTCTCCCCTCGGAACTGCGTCTGTCTCACGGTGGGAGGGTATGACATGCTTTTAGGCATTCTTGTGTTAGTCTGTGGTATTCCATTTGCTCACTCGTTACTCGAATTACTTTGGTTAATTTAATGTCACGATTTATTCGGAGCTATGTGACATACTACTGGATTTGCTTATCATGTCAGGGTTTTCATGGAAGGTGTTGGATTTGCCTGACACCTTACTTGCTGTAATTTTTATTATTCAAACGGTATCGGAAGTGAGTGATCGTTCGAAAGAAAACTTAGTCTACTTTGTTCCTTTCATTCGATTATTTCGTATGGTATTATATTTATGAGTAACTCTTCACATTCTAAAAGGATGTTTTCGGCTTTTTCCCAAGACTAAGCTGAAATCAAACCTACATTTGCATTGGACTTCCTTAACTCTTGTGCAGAAAGGTGTGTAGTATACTTCTGCATCCATTTTCAGTAAGCTACTATTAGAAATTCAGAAATCTTAGTAGTAATCCACGTGCTTTCAAATCTGGACTGAAGAGTTTCCTCAAGGGTCACTCCTTCTATTCTGTGGAGGACTTACTTGAAAATTTAAGCTGATCCTTGTATCGTTGACTGCATTTACCACTCATGAACATTTTATTTTTATTTGATATTAATTTTATGTTGAAATTTCATGTACTGACACGTTCTATTACCTTGCAGATTTGCTCCCCAATTTGGTCCTATGGAACTCGAAACGTAAATAAAATTAAAAAAAAAACAACTATATATACCTGAATGATGAAAAAAGTGAAAAGTAACAAATGCGTTTTTGTAGAGAGTGCTAAAGGGAATTTACAGTATCTGGAATTTTATTACAAATCAACACTCTTTACGTAATATTTTGTTAGTTAAGGTCAATAAAAATTGAAGGAATTTGAATTATAAATTTATTCTGTAATGGGTACAAAGTGCCCTCACCTTGGTACAGCACATAATGAAAAATACGTTGGAACCGTAAGGATTAAGAAGACACATCTGTCCTTACTAGGAGGAATTCCATGCTTAACCATGGATCTGACTGATATCGCTAGAACCAGGAATCCTTTCTGGAAGAGTCCAGGAATTTTCGCACTGTGTTACAAATATGTCTCTGGAATATTACAAAATGATGAATGACTACTTTGCGTTACAGAATAATCAATTCTTTGCTATATTCCAGTTTTCAACCAATGCTAACGACACCGACATCGGGAATAAGATACAAATAGGAGCGCAAGGTGCAGTAGAGGCACTAATATCTAACAAAGGCAGCATTACTGGAGACATAGCGAAACCTAGTTAAGGGATAGTTTTGCTCAGTTGTGAGCTACAGTTAATGACCAAGATGTATCTGTAAGCATGGAGCTTTATGAGAGGAAAGAAGCATTCCAAAATAACCAGACAATGGTTTACACATGTGAAGAGATACAACCAAGGGCTGTGATATCCGATCACATCACCCATCAGAACGTGAACTGAGCCCAGCATCTCATATTCAAAGTATGTTAAGGAGTGATGGGGGATTGTGCTGTTGTAACGTAAGCAGAAGAAATTATTGCACATAAACAATATCAAGTTTTCAGTTGAGATAAAATTATAGCCCTTACATATTCATACTACCTCATTTGTGGACTGAAACACTGAAGATAGGCGACCTGCGTGGACAGGGTTCTCTGTGCACAGCTGAGTCCGCTGTGTCTTTTAGCACACACCGTGTAAAGAATCTGAAACGCATTTTTGGAAAAATACTGGCCCAGTTGAGTCCAAGAGAAATAACGACACGAATTCTTTAATATTGAACTCATCGACTTCACATGAGGTAATCTGTAAATATTAAGGAAAATACATCGGCGAGACAAGGTACTGAGACAAGCGTAACTCACGCTGAGGTATCTTACGAATTTTAAATGACAAGTTGCCGAATGAAATCGAGGATAAGTTGTTCATGCACTTATTTCATGTCAATACTTGATAGTGAAAGAGCTATATCAAACAGTCTGATGTATTGGGTAGATCAAGTAATCAAGGATTCAATGAATTTAGGAACTGCAGAGGAAAAAGAAATGTCAGCCAATCAGGAACATCACATCGCCAGTATGCAAGCAATAATGGTAGTAAAAACCAAGTTGGAAACAATTGCGACAATAGTAATTGATGCGGAAACAAGAGATATAAGCCACTGTTCAATCCAGGCTATGAAATTCCGAATGCTAACAATCAGTGACACAATAGCCAACAATCTCCATAAAATAACCATGACTGGAGAAAACAAATCCCAGAAATTACAGAAGTGAAAGGCGATATTTGTCATGGTTCACCTCTTTTTTCGGTAAATCAGATGCGACCACTTATTACTCCAGAGGGTTAGTAATGGACAGAATTATGGGCAGTGGCATTTAAATAAAAATATTAAGGTACAATAATGGCACAGATATCAAAGAAGAGGAAGCGCAAGATCTTAATCGACGCAAGTTATTAATTTGTTTTGGCCTCATTTTCCTGTTGTTGTTGTTGTTGTGGTCTTCGGTCCTGAGACTGGTTTGATGCAGCTCTCCATGCTACTCTATCCCGTGCAAGCTTCTTCATCTCCCAGTACATACTGCAACCTACATCCTTCCGAATCTGCTTAGTGTATTCATCTCTTGGTCTCCCTCTACGATTTTTACCATCCACGGTGCCCTCCAATGCTAAATTTGTGATCCCTCGACGCCTCAAAACATGTCCTACCAACCGATCCCTTCTTCTAGTCAAGTAGTGCCACAAACTTCTCTTCTCCCCAATCCTATTCAATACCTCCTCATTAGTTACGTGATCTACCCACCTTATCTTCAGCATTCTTCTGTAGCACCACATTTCGAAAGCTTCTATTCTCTTCTTGTCCAAACTAGTTATCGTCCATGTTTCACTTCCATACATGGCTACTCTCCATACAAATACTTTCAGAAACGACTTCCTGACACAAATCTATATTCGATGTTAACAAATTTCTCTTCTTGAGAAACGCTTTCCTTGCCATTGCCAGACAACATTTTATATCCTCTCTACTTCGACCATCATCGGTTATTTTACTCCCTAAATAGCAAAACTCTTTTACTACTTTAAGTGTCTCATTTCCTAATCTAATTTTCTCAGCATCACCTGACTTAATTTGACTACATTCCATTATCCTCGTTTTGCTTTTGTTGATGTTTATCTTATATCCTCCTTTCAAGACACTGTCCATTCCGTTCAAACGCTCTTCCAAGTCCTTTCCTGTCTCTGACAGAATTACAATGTCATCGGCGAACCTCAACCTTTTTATTTCTTCTCCATGGATTTTAATACCTACTCCGAACTTTTCTTTTGTTTCCTATACTGATTCCTCAATATACATATTGAATAACATCGGGGACAGGCTACAACCCTGTCTCACTCTTTTCCCAACCCCTGCTTCCCTTTCATGCCCTTCGACTCTTATAACTGTCATCTGGTTTCTGTACAAATTGTAAATAGCTTTTCGCTCCCTGTATTTCACCCCTGCCACCTTCAGAATTTGAAAGAGAGTAATCCAGTTAACATTGTCAAAAGCTTTCTCTAAGTCTACAAATGCTAGAAACGTAAGTTTGCCGTTTCTTAATCCTTCTTCTAAGATAAGTCGTAAGGTCAGTATTGCCTTACGTGTTCCAACATTTCTACGGAATCCAAACTGATCTTCCCCGAGGTCGACTTCTAACAGTTTTTCCATTCGTCTGTAAAGAATTCGCGTTAGTATTTTGCAGCTGTGACTTATTAAAATGATAGTTCGGTAATTTTCACATCTGTCAACATCTGCTTTCTTTGGGATTGGAATTATTATATTCTGCTTGAAGTCTGAGGGTATTTCGCCTGTCTCATACATCGTGCTCACCAGATGGTAGAGTTTTGTCATGACTGGCTCTCCCGAGGCCATCAGTAGTTCTAATGGAATGTTGTCTACTCCCGGGGCCTTGTTTCGACTCAGGTCTTTCAGTGCTCTGTCAAACTCTTCACGCAGTATCTTATCGCCCATTTCGTCTTCATCTACATCCTCTTCCATTTCCATAATACTGTCCTCAAGTACATCGCCCTTGTATAAACCCTCTATATACTCCTTCCACCTTTGTGCCCTCCCTTCTTTGCTTATAACTGGGTTGCCATCTGAGCTCTTGATATTCATACAAGTGGTTCTCTTCTCTCCAAAGGTCTCTTTCATTTTCCTGTAGGCAGTATTTATCTTACCCATAGAGAGACAAGCCTCTACAACCTTACATTTGTCCCCTAGCCATTCCTGCTTAGCCATTTTGCACTTACTGTCGATATCATTTTTGAGACGTTTGTATTCCTTTTTGCCTGCTTCATTTACTGCATTTTTATATTTTCTCCTTTCATCAATTAAATTCAATATATCTTCTGTTACCCGAGGATTTCTATTAGCCCTCGTCTTTTTACCTACTTGATTCTCTGCTGCCTTCACTACTTCATCCCTCAGAGCTAATCATTCTTCTTCTATTGTATTTCTTTCCCCCATTCCTGTCAATTGTTCCCTTATGCTCTCCCTGAAACTCTCTACAACCTCTGGTTCTTTCAGTTTATCCAGGTCCCATCTCCTTAAATTCCCACCTTTTTGCAGTTTCTTCAGTTTCAATCTGCAGTTCATAACCAATAGATTGAGGTCAGAATCCACATCTGCCCCATGAAATGTCTTACAATTTAAAACCTGGTTCCTAAATCTCTGTCTTCCCATTATATAATCTATCTGATACCTTTTAGTATCTCCAGGATTCTTCCAGGTATACAACCTTCTTTTATGATTCTTGAACCAAGTGTTAGCTATGATTAAGTTATGCTCTGTGCAAAATTCTACAACGCGGCTTCCTCTCTCATTCCTTCCCTCCAATCCATATTCACCTACTATGTTTCCTTCTCTCCCTTTTCCTACTGACGATTTCCAGTCACCCATGACTATTAAATTTTCGTCTCCCTTCACTACCTGAATAATTTCTTTTATCTCGTCATACATTTCATCTATTTCTTTATCATCTACAGAGCTAATTGCTAAATAAACTTGTACTACAGTAGTAGGCATGGGCATTGTGCCTATCTTGGCCACAATAATGCGTTCACTATGCTGTTTGTAGTAGCTAACCCGCACTCCTATTTTTTTTATTCATTATTAAACCTACTGCTGCATTACCCCTATTTGATTTTGTATTTGTAACCCTGTAATCACCTGACAAAAAGTCTTGTTCCTCCTGCCACGGAACTTCACTAATTCCCACTATATCTAACTTTAACCTATCCATTTCCCTTTTTAAATTTTCTAACCTACCTGCCCGATTAAGGGATCTGACATTCCACGCTCCGATCCGTAGAATGCCATTTTTTTTTCTCCTGATAATGACGTTCTCTAGAGTAGTCCCCGCCCGGAGATCCGAATGGGGGACTATTACCTTCGGAATATTTTACCCAAGAGGACGCCATCATCATTTAATCATACAGTAAAGCTGCATGTCCTCGGGAAAAATTACGGCTGTAGTTTCCCCTTGCTTTCAGCCATTCGCAGTACCAGCACAGCAAGGCCGTTTTGGTTAATGTTACAAGGCCAGATCAGTCAATCATACATACTGTTGCCCCTGTAACTACTGAAAAGGCTGCTGCCCCTCTTCAGGAACCACATGTTTGTCTGGCCTCTCAACAGATACCCCTCCGTTGTGGTTGCACCTATGGTATGGCCATCTGTATCGCTGAGGCACGCAAGCCTCCCCACCAACGGCAAGTTCCATGGTTCATGGGTGGGCATTTTCCTGTAGACAATTAAATTGAAGAAAAATTTATGATGATTATGGAAAAAATACACATCTTAATTCTGTTTCAATGTAATACTTCTAAAGAATTTCAGACAGAGCATGGGGGCAACGGTTTCTATAAGAAAATGGATTAGTAGAAAAATAGGAGAAGGATCACGCAATTTGAGATAGTAGACATGGGTCCATGTCGAGCAAAGTAATGTAGCATCTGGAAGCACCTTCTTGTCGTTCCAAATTTCGTCAACAAGTATTCCATAGTCGACTTTTCTTCAGGCAAGGTGCGCCTTACAAATTTATTGAGCATGCAGAAAGCTAATTGCAAATGCTGCCAGGGAATTACAATTAAGTGGATAGAAAAAGATACCAATGTATTCAGAAGACTACCTGTAACAGTAAACATACTTGTATATATGGTCAAATTGAATCTAAGGAGTTAGACTCAAATACATTGTTACAGGCACAGTGGGCTGGGCTACTGAACACACGATAGTAATATGCTCAGGTTTTGTAATGAAACCAGAGCTGATATAAGGATAATTATGGCAGTTGGATGTTGAGCCCCATCATACATAGTGTCATCTACTTTATGCTCTTCTCCTGTCAACCAAGAAATTAAATGAATCCTCCAATGGGATTCCCATGAACCATCCAATAGACCATACTGCAGTTCTATGTCAGCTGTGCCTGTGTCACTGGGATGCATGAGACTGTTACTCAACATGAAAGAGGTAAATGAGAGAATTACTTCCACCTAAACTAGACCATATACATTAATGTGCTAACTTTACTTATGCCAAATATCTAACTAGTGTTGACTTTTCATTCCTCATACTCGCAAGTGTACTTGAACCAATAAAACAGGAAATATACCTCCTTCATTTACGCAGGCAGAAGCTATCATTTCAACGTGTTAGCCTTTGGCGCTAAGGTAATCTCAGGCACCTATGCGTCAGCCTTAATACTTGAACGTACATTAAGAGGTCAAAAGAAACTGTAGGTGATCTACTTATCGCATCAAATAGGTGACATGATAACCTGGAGCTGATACAAAGTATTAGGCAAGATAAAAAAGGGATACTGACAGTTATCTTAAAGAATTCAAAGTTCGAATTAAAATAGATCAACTTCAAGAGTAATTAAACAACCTTGACTGGAATCCTAACTGTCAACGAGAAAATTAACATGATGAGTAACTCGCCAGCACTGAGAACTAAACATCAGTTAATGAAATTTCCTGGGTTAGCTCTATTCTACATTTGTTCTGTTCCAGTCGTAGTAACAGACAGAAAGTCATCGAGTAAATCAGAAGTGATTTTTGGGGTTCCCCAAGGTAGTGATATAGACCCTCTGCTGCTCCTTATCTATATAAACGATTTGGGAGACAATATGAGCAGCCATCCTAGGTTGTTTGCAGATGATGATGTCGTTTATCGACTAATAAAGTCATCAGAAGATAAAAACAAATGGCAAAACGATTTAGAAAAGGTATCTGAATGGTGCGAAAACTGGCAGTTGACCCTAAATAACGAAAAGTGTGAGGTCACCCACATGAGCGCTAAAACGAATTCGTTAAACCTCGGTAACACGATAAATTACTCAAATATAACGGCCATAAGTTCAACTAAATATCTAGGAATTAAAAAACGAGCAACTTAAA
This sequence comes from Schistocerca americana, assembly GCF_021461395.2. Classification (NCBI taxonomy): domain Eukaryota; kingdom Metazoa; phylum Arthropoda; class Insecta; order Orthoptera; family Acrididae; genus Schistocerca; species Schistocerca americana. The sequence continues at coordinate 353,198,150 of NC_060123.1, forward strand.
TTGGAAGGAACAAATACAAAATGTTGAGGGGGGAGGCTAACCAAAGACGGCGTTTTATTAGCAGAACATTTTGAAAATGTAACAGATCTACTAAAGAGACTGCCTACACTAAGCTTGTCCGTCCTCTTTTAGAACACTGCTGCGTGGTGTGGGATCCTTACCAGGTAGGACTGACGGAGTACATCGAAAAACTTCTAAGAATGGCAGCAGGGCAGCACGTTTTCTATATTCGCGAGATATGGTAGAGAGTGTCACTGAAATAATACAGGATCTGTGCTGAGCATCATGAAATGAATGACATTTTCGTTGCGACAGAATCTCCTCGTGAAATTCCAACCACCAACTTTCTCCTTCCAATGCGAAAATATTTTGTTGACACCAAACTACATAAGGGAGAAACGATAACCACTATAAAATAAGGGGAATCAGAGCTCGCGCGGAAAGATATAGGTGTTGGTTCTTTCTGCGCGCTATACGAGATTGGAATAATAGAGAACTGTGGCGGTGGTTCGATGAACCCTCTGCCAGGCACTTAAATGAGATCTGCAGAGTATCCATGTAGACGTAGATGTAGCAATCAACTTGAAATGATGAAGCATTTTTCAGTCTTAAAAATACAGACCAATATAATCGACATCAGTTTGCTGCAGAAGTCATGAACACATTCTAAGTTCAAATATATTAAATTGCTTTGTGACAAACAAGCTTCTGTAGCAGTCTCCGGAATCGCAGGCAGCAGCGCGGCGCAAGTCACAACGCTCCGGAGGGCGCGACCAGGGAGAGCACGGCGGACTTCCGGCAGAGCGACCTTGATGACGGAGCAGAGGTGTCGCCTACCAGGAGTCTGCTGAGCCGGCTGGACTCACGGCCCATCGCGCGGGCGGTACGCCGACACTACGCTTCACCCATCGAGTACTGTAAATTAGCTGAATAAGGAAATGTTACCGAATACCTCTCTATCAATCTGCACTGCTCGTCCGCGGTCTTGAACTTTATCGGCCTCCTGACTCCTGGAGTCATGGGTTTGACCCCAGACCCCGCAACAAATAGTTAAAATACCTCCAAGCACTACGGGACTTTACATCTGCGGTCATCAGTCCCCTAGACTTAGAACTACTCAAACCTAAATAACCTAAGGACATCACACACATCCATGCCCGAAACAGGATTCGAACCAGCGACTGTAGCAGCACCGCGGTTCGAGACTGAAACGACTACAACCGCTCGGCCACAGCGGCCGGCACCCCGCAACAACTCTTTTTGTTCCCTGTTGACTCTTGCACAAATTGCATATTACTCATCTGCCACTATACCTTACCCTTATTTCCCTCAAACGTTTGAACATCTACACCATTTGACATTGTCGAACGCTTTTGGCAGGTGGACACATTCCTTGAACGTCTGTTGATTATTCTTCAGTCTTGCTTCCATTATCAACCGCAACATCAGAACAACCTGCTGATACCTCTATTTTTCCTAAAGCCAAACTGAATGTCCTCTAACACAGCCTCAATTTACTTCTCCATTCTTCTCTATATTACTTTTGTTAGCAACTTGGATGCAATAGCTGTTAAGCGGATTCTGCGACAATCATTGCACTTGCCGGCTCTTGATGTCTTTGAAATTTTGTGGATGATGTTTTTTAGAAAGTCTAATTGTATGGCGCCAGACTCCTACATTCTAAACACTAACGTGAATTGTCATTTTGTTGTCACTTTCCCCCAAGATTTTAGAAATTATGATGGAATGTTATCCATCACTTTGCCTTATTTGATTTTATTACTTCCAAAACTCTTTTAAATTCTAATTATAATAGTGAATCATCTGTTTTTTCTATATCGACTCCTGTTTCCCCTTGTGTCACTTCGCGAGACAGTCCTCGATCTTATAGAGACCTTCAATGTACTCTTTCCACCCATCCGCCCTCTCCTCTGCATTTAACAGTGCAATTTCCATTGCACTTTTAATGATACCGCCCTTGCTTTGTTTCACCGAAGTATTGTTTTTACTTATCTATGCGCTGAGTCAGTTCTTCCGACTATCATAACTTTTTCAGTTTTCTCACATTTTTTAAACTAAGCCACTTTGCCCTAGCTTTTCTGTGCGTCCCGTTTATTTCATATTTAGCTGACTTGTATATCCATATTCCCGAATTTCCTCCAATATTTTCGCACTTACCTCTTTCATCGATTAACTGAAGTATTTTCTGTGTTACCCATTGTTTCTTCGCAGTTAGCTTCTTTGTACTTACGTTTTTCTTTTCAACTTCTGTGACTGCACCTTTCAGAGATGTCCATGTCTCTTCAGCTGATCTGTCTGCTGAGTTAGTCCTTGTGGCAGTATCTACAGCCTTATACTGTATCTAGTGTATCTCCATATTCTTTAGTACTTGCGAATCCCACTTCTTTTCGTCTCATTGTTTGTAATTAGTCTCTTAAACTTTAGCCTACTTGGTATAACGGATTAAACTTTGTCATGTAATTATGTAGAATGCTGAGAAATATATACAGTCGTGGACAAAACGAGCGAGACCCCTCGCCTTTTCATTATGCTGATCCGCAAGTCTGCTACACAGCATAACAGGCAAGGCGATGAAGTGCTACCAACATACTATGCACAGGCGTGAAATTGACAAACTCTCTGAACTTTTTTAGACTGTTTTCAATAATTTGTAAGACTGTATTAACGCTGATTAGTGTGTTAAATACAACACGTAAATATAAGACAGAACTGAAATAAGAAACGCTACTTGGTATGAAACGGACCAATAAAAATTGAATTTCAACTTATCCAGATAACATAACTGTTTCAGTAAGACAAAGAACCCCATACCGTTACGAATTAGCAAAATATTATCCGCATTCGGCCGCGAAACGGTCTGTGTCAACGTTCAGACCAGTCATACTGGATTACCATTGCTGATCTACCATGAAAATGTGCAAATTTAGCAATGCGTGAAGATTCATAACGAAATTCACTTAAAAATCATTCAGTGCCACACTTAAGTCAATTCCATTATTGACAGAAGCGGAAAAAGGAGGCAGTAACATGTATGAAATTCTACAAGAGTGTCATATTGACATCCACAGGGCGCCAGTACAGAATAAAGGTAGCGATAAAACGTATTGGGGGCGCGAGAATTTCTTAAAATTGCTTTACTGATATTCTACCTGCCTCCATAGAGATTAGAACCTAAAACAAACCAGACCTTCCTTTCACTATGCTAGCAGACAACCCAGGCAAACAGCCCTCTATTATTACCCCAGACATGAACAAGCCGGCAATTTCGCAATGAAAATCTGCAGTTTCTGTTGCATAGAGCTTTCTGGACTCTATAACATGAATTTTCTGCCTTTATGCCACCGCTTACGTGATGTTTATCGAAATAACAAATTACTGTTATTAGAGAGTAAATTTTGTAGGACAATTCTGCGCCACCCCAGGAAATAAACGGCTACATAGCTGCCAAACGTATTCTACACTGTTTCGAATTTTCCAGGAGACTCGCCACAGCCAGAAAACGTTCATTAGCCGAAGTGTTTCTTAAGCTAGCTAGCAATGGGAATGTTCGCACTTCTAAAACGCGGAGGCATTAATACTGGGATGTGAATTACCACGTGTATAGGCAAATGGATTCTATTTGCATTCCTGTAAACGTGATTTGGATCGAAAGCGTAGCTACGATTAATATGCTGATGTATCGACTGCAACTAGAACATTTCGAATAAAGAGTAGCGGGTGTTATTTATGCGGCCCTCATCTTCAGTAGCTGTCGTAGCTGTTTTCGTTGTTAGGATTTCGTCACCTAAACCGGTAAAAACGGAACCCTACCAGTCTCACTTTCTTGACCGCCTATCGGTCTATCCAACCCTTAAAACCCGTTTACCTCCAGAACGGGTGGACATAATAAGCGGAAATGTATCGCACTTCTTGCGGTAACCGGTCCCTTGGTGGTGTAAATAAGGGAGCTTCTCAGTCAACGCAATCTAAAGATACGACCGTTTATGTAAAGAAAATTTACGCGAAAGGTCAGAAAATGGTTTCAAGGACTATGCGACCTAACTGCATAGGTCATCAGCCCCTAGACCTAGAACTACTTAAACCTAGGTAGCTTAAGGGCATCACAGACATCTATGCCCAAGGTAGGATTCCAACCTGCGACTGAAGCAGCCGTGCGGTTCGTGACTGAAGCGGTTGGAACCGCTCGGCCGCCACACCCGGCGAAACCCTATTCACCTCATTAATAATGATAAAATATACTATATAGTGGGGATAAACTGTATTCGCCAGCAACTCAGATCGTTTGATCACGGAACTTTTACGAAGCTACATTCTAACTTTGTTCGAAGTCGTCTGCAATATCCATTTATAAACACCCTAGAAACGTCGTATGCGATATCCACTTCTGAAGACGCTGGCAGATACTGCAGTACTATAACAAGTAGGTGGGAGTTTATTGTTATTGGTCCATGCATGACACTTTATTTCAATATAAATTTAACGCGCCTAGGTGTTCGTATATGGCTGAAACTAATGAACAAAAAGTAAATAAACAGCAAACAATTTCGATGTTCAAATCAAATGAAAGTCACATGTCGTAATTACAACATAATTTCGTTGTTACATCTACACGACTACATCAACAGGATTTCTTTGCAATCCGGACTTACTTGCCTGGCAGAAGGTTCGGGTTATTTCTCTACCGTCCCACTCATTAACAGTGTGCGGGAAAAAGGACCACTTAAATCTAGTCTTGCGAGACATGAATTACTTTATTACTATGGTTCCTTCCTGTGTAAGTTCTCTAGGAAATAATGTTTTGGCATTCGGAACAGATGATGGTGATTGAAATTTCGTGAAAAGATCTCGTGGCAACGAAAAACGCGTATGTTTTCAAGAATGTTACCCCTACTCGATTATCAAATTTGGGATGCTCTCTCCCCTATTTCGTGACATTGCAAATCGTGCTACCGTTCCTTGGACGTTTTTGCGTGCACAGACAATCACGTCTGTCAAGAATATTATAGCAGTGGACGGACAAACGTAGTGTAGGCAGTGTTTCCAGTTGATCTGTTGCGTATTCTTAGTGTGCGGCCAATAAAACGTAGTCATTCGTTTGCCTTCCCCACAAAAGTATGTTTTCGATCGTTCCAGTTTAAGTTTTACTGGGTACTGAGATGAACTGGCAGTGCTTCGACTTGTGTTTTGTCATATAACCGAAAGTTAATTATTGTTATTGGACGCAGCTTTCGTGTTTAATGTATTCCTCATTCAACAGAGTACACTCCTCGTACACAACACATAACTGTTTCAAAGTATTAAATTGTTACTGCTCTTACCATGTCGCAGTGGTCAGCCGGCCGCGGTGGCCGTGCGGTTCTAGGCGCTCCAGTCCGGAGCCGCGCTGCTGCTACGGTCGCGGGTTCGAGTCCTGCCTCGGGCATGAGTGTGTGTGATGTCCTTAGGTTAGTTAGGTTTAAGTAGTTCTAAGTTCTAGGGGACTAATGACCACAGCAGTTGAGGCCCATAGTGCTCAGAGCCTTTTCAACCATTTTTGCAGTGGTCATCTTAACTTGCCATTTTGAAACAAAGGAAAATATTTTAGCGAAAAGTAGCCACTAAGAAGCTGAGTATCCAAGCAAACAAACATTTCCAGTTTTAGTTGTTGCAGTAGGTCTACTACACAGTAACGTAAATTAGGAGCAAAGTCCATAAGTAGATCGTTATAAGGAAAACCAGCTGTCGTAATACAAAGTGCCGCTACAAGAAAGATAGTTTCCAAACATGTCAATGAGTAGTCGAAGATAGTGGAAGCATTCTGTCTACTGAATCCCAACGCACGCCACTTACGAGGGGACACGCCAAGAGTCACAACCCGATCTTGCTGAAACTTCGCTCAGTGAAAGAGGGGACAAAATAAGCGAACACGTGTCTCGGCTTACTTGCTTACACTCTACCGCTTCTGAGAAAACGACGGTCTAAGTGTCCAATGCGTTGTTGCTATAGTGTAGATACCTCTTAGCGGGTAAGGATTCAACTGAAGCGGTGGCTCTGCGGCTAGCATAGCGACTTCGGAAGCAGATAAGCCGAAACACATGTTCGCTTATTTTGTCCTCTCCTTCACTGAGCAAAGTTTCCGGACAATCAGCCTATGACACTTGGCGAGTTCCCCTTGTTAGTCGAGTCGCTTCTTACGCCAGGCGAGAATTATGTATGCCTCAGAGTAAACTGCGCCACTTGGAATCACGGCTAGCGGGGATAAACACGTTTTCCTTCTTGTAAGGCAACCTTTTATAGCTAAAATTCCCGAAGTGTTCTTCAGGTTGCCTCAGATATTTCAGAAATGTTTCTTGCGTTAGGCCTGCCGCACATGCAAAACGTAAACATTTCATTTCATGTAATATTTATCAGGATAAGACATGACAATAGTGGACCAGCCCCTTCTCGGAAAAATTACAGATTCTAAGTTGCTCCACTGTGTAATGACACGGGTACGGGCTTGCGATCTCTCGTTTATGCCATCGATTTCCGTGTTACACATACTTGGCCACTGCGATGTGGCTGCCATCGTGGAGGAGGCAGTCTGTTTCCTGCCAGCGCTGTTTCCGCAGCCGATATTAACCGCGACGAATCATTCTGTCAACGCTAAATGGCCCATCTGGCTGAGGCAGACAAGGGCGCTATAATAGCACTTCATGCAGAGGGATTTTCAAATGGCTATATAGCAAGAACTATGGGTCTTCACAAGTCGACGGTAGCCAGGTGGGTCAGACGAAAGGAAGAGAGTGGTAACCTGAATGGGAGGCCTCATGGCTGTCGCCGCCAAACAACAGCAGCTCAGGATCAGCAGATACGCCGTTTTAGTGAGAACCACCCATTTGTCAACGCACGACAAATTCAGCAAACTTTGGGTCTCAGTGTTAGCAGTAAGACCGTCACTCGTCGTGTAAGGGAAGGTGGACTGGGAGCAAGAAGCGCTGCTGTGAAAGAGACATTGACTGTTTCCCAAAGAGAAGCTTGCCTTGCTTTTGCTACTGAAAATGGCGACAAACCTCTCCAGTTTTGCAGGCGAGTGATTTTCACGCACGAAAAAGTTTTCTCTACGGCATCAACCGGAAAAATATTTGTTTACCGGCCTAAAGGTGCTAGGTATAATCGAAAATATATTTACAGTTGCCGAAGGAGTGGCAGGTAGTCGGTAACGGTATGAGCATGGATATCGGCCGATGGGTGTGCGCTCCTGTGAGAAGTGGAAGGAAGATTCGACAAACGCAATTACATATCAATTCTGGAGAACGTGATGTTGCCTGCTGTGGCAGCAAGATTTGGCGATGATCAGATCATGTTCCAACAAGATCACTCGCCTATTCATTTGGCACGTGTGGTTAAGAGGTGGTTCGACGACCATAGTAATATTACTGTAATGGAGTGGCCACCTAAAGGAGCTGACATGAATCCCATTGAGAATATTTTTTGCAGAAATGGTCAGAGTAATACGAGAAAAGGGGAAGTCACCGTCGACTCGCCGACAGCTTTCTGATTTGACTCATGACGCTTGGAATGAGTTACTTGAATCTCCTAGTTATGTGGCTCGAGTTGTGGGCTCAATGCCCAACAGACTTATAGCTGTTGTGGAAGCCAAAGGAGGCTATACGCGATACTAAGCAGCATCAGCAGAGGTGTTTCTTTTCACCTCTTCACCAATCAGCTGTTTCAAGCTTTATTTTCTTTTTCTTTTTTTTGACTTACAGACGTACATTTTATATAATTTCAAGAAAACGCAGTAAGTCGAATGTGGACTGATTTTTGAGGCTTCATTTTGCGACGGCTAAACAGTGCTGCATCATGGGACCCGCTATTTGTCCACATGTGGCCGAACATCAGAGGTGTAAATAATTTTGAGAGATAACGTGTTTTAGACAAGGAGATGATTTTTAGTTCATTTCATTTTAACCATTCACACTATGCTTTGACATTCTAATCTTTGATTTCATTTTGTTATTATGTATCTTTTCTCCAGTGAAAGTCAACGGTAGTAAGTTTCAAGGTATGAAGAATAACTGGATTTTTTAATTTGTGGAATAGCGTATTTAACAGTTAATATTTTCAACAAATCTGTAGTTATAGGACATATTAAGAAGCAAATCAAAAATGGCATTGTGGAAAGATCAGGTTGGTCTCTAAATGGTAACGACGGTAAAATAGCAAATACGAAACTATGGGTAACAACTATTGTTGATGGTGAGGAACCATAATCGATATGCCACTTTTCTGTAATTGTATTTCTGAAGTTTATCGTCAGTCCTAGGACTGAAACCGATACTCTGTTTTACGTAATGAATACAACCTTCAAAATTTATCTAGCGGCGTAGAATATTAAATCACAGTTCATAGATCAGGAACCTAATCCAACTGCCTTTAATTTTGTTTCCACGGATGACATTGAGACAGTAAATAACAAGAGAAATAACAAAACTCTCAGAATCAATATAGAGAATTCAGGTATCAGGTGGATTAAAAAGTTTGCTATAATAGCGAATAATTGCTTTTACAGACTACTTCATGCCTACGTTTTCAGTCAGACAATGTTTGAAACTAGGACTAACAAAATAAACAATTTTTCCACAAGTTGTCAAATTGGAAGTCGGAGAGCCAGTCACATAAATTACGATAACAACAAAGGTTTTTCAAGCAACTGATCACAGGAGGCATCCAACGCATTTATTGTGTGTTACATGCACAGTATGTAAACTGGCAACGCCACCAACATACAGTACCACTAACAGGGGAACATCCCCATCGCACCGCCCTCAGATTTAGTTATAAGTTTGCACAGTGGATAGGCCTTGAAAAACTGAACACACATCAATCGAGAAAACAGGAAGAAGCTGTGTGAAACTATGAAAAAAATCTGTGTTCAGTTTTTCAAGGCCTATCTACTGTGCCAACTTATAACTAAATCTGAGGAGGGTGCGATGGGGAGGTTCCCTTGTTAGCTATGAAACAACTGTAGCAAAACGGAGCATCCTCGTTATCCATGTGATGCATAAGACGACTAATTCGCAACATAAATGTCAATGTAAGCATCAGTTTCTGTTGGAACATGCTGCCTGGACCAAATAACACATATTTCCTACGTCTTCAATGCGAATCATATCGACCCCAAGACTATCTTATTCCCGGATAAGACGTATTACCCACGCGCTAAAACTAATGCAATGACGTGGCTTCGTGGACATGCACTGCATTATTTGTTTCAAGACGGCACTAAGGGTACTTTAGACTTTTGGAACTATTTGCAGGAACGACATTGCAAGATCCTTCGTAACCCAAAGTATCGACAACATTTTTCCAATTATTTGTGGAGTATGTTCCACGACCCTCCACGTAGCTGGAACATCACGGGTAAGAGAAGCTAAAATTACAAGACGATGATAGAACACTACACGGTACAACGTGGGATTTACCTTGGTCATTACGAGAAGTCATACCTGGATGATGCAGCAGATGGAGGGTTTCGTCATGAACCCTCACACTCTGTAGCAGTATTTGCCCCATTTCCTCTTTTTGTCCCCGGTTTGATAAAGGTTTTCGCAGTTTTTGTATCCCATGCGGTGCAAGATGTAGTACTGGTTAATGGTGGTATGGATTCCACCCTTCAGTTTTGTTTCATGGTTTCCTTATCCCCTCACTTTGTTCTCTTTCTTTATGCCTTTTTCTCCAACCATTAGCATGTTTTTAGTAATGTGCGTCCCCAACTCGTCGCAACGAGTGCAGTTACTACTTTTCAGTGCTTTACCTTAAAAAATAAATGTGGTAATCTTCGTGCATTCTAACCTTATGGTCGCCTGTTGGCGTCCAACTGTGTTTTTTTTTTTTTTTTTTTTTTTTTTTTTTTTTTTTTTTTTTTTTTTGCCACTCTTCCGTCTAAAGTTATGAGTCTGATTGAGCATCGAAGATATTTCGCTAAACATTCTACCCACCAGCAACAACAAGTATTCCAGAAACAACTCCGCAGGACAGCTCGTGGATGCGTCGCGATCATAACAGCTTACGCTCGAGGGTTTCCTCGCGCTGCAGCGGCTACCGGCCACCGGCCAGACGCCACCCGCCGCCTGAAATCCGGGGCCGCCCATATGAACGCGGCGCCACGCTTTCAGTGTATGTATCAACTGTCATTTTCGAATTTGAAGTTCTAGTTATCGACTTGCAGTTAAGCACTGGATTTTGCATACTTGACAATCATGAAATACAGTTAAGCATTGTAAAATTGAGTCGCAAGTGGAAGTAGGTGTAACATCTGCAATACAACGTTTACTTGTGGTATAACAGAGGGGTGAATGCAGAGGAGGCAGCTAGAAAGATTTGAACTGTGTTTGGAGCGAGAGCTTTTGGGGAAAATACGCCAGAAAAAGATATTCGTGTTTTATCAATGGTCGTTCTTAAATGAATGATATTCCACATTAAGGAAGTCTCGACTACTGATATATGTGATAGATTACCATTTTACCATCATGCGACATTTGCATTCAACAGGCAAAGTTCAGAAGTCTGGTGTAGGAGTACTGCATGCTCTAATTCGAAACAACAAAAATCAACGGAGTGACTATTATTGAACGTCATCAGGTCACTCATCGAGCATTCCTATGCAGTAATGTTACTGGTGACGTGTTATGATGCCTTTATCGTTAACATCATAAGAAGAAATGAAAGGCTGAGCCCCAACAGAAGACGTAAACTCGAGGAAAGAGTAGTGTGAACATAATATTTTACATCCGATAAATCGAAAAGTGTCTTTTGTGCTACGAATTCTGGCCCCAGGGTGTGTGCAACACAGCTGGAATTTGTTGCCAACAACTGAGACACCTTTCTGTCGCAGTGTAAGACAATCGAGCAACAAAACTACATCACCTGTGCTACTGCATGATAACGCACTATGTTGATTTGAGAAACAAAACTATCCAGGAGATTGACAGGAAAGTCGTCTCTCAGGCACTTGTATTGATAGGGAAGTCCTCTCTCAAGCACTTGTCCCTCTCGTCATATATTTGCAAAACTTTACCTTTCCCGCTCTTGATCGATCAACCGTCAATGCAATTCATTTCTAGACGAAAATACTCTTAAAACCACTCTGGTTTAATGACATCGTTAGAACCAGTAGGTTTCTACAGGCGTAGAATTTGTAAACAACTTTAGCATTGTCATATCGTTTTAGATATCGTGAAAGAAAATTTTACTGCTGATTAATTTCTCTTTGATAATTACTGTTGCGTTTAGTAAACTAATGGAAAATGCAATTAAAATATTCACTGTACTAATACAAATTAAATTCAGCTTACTACAGAAACATCACGACGGCAGTCTATCTTAATAAGGCATTACGTGTCTGTGAGACGATTGAGCCAATTTTTACACGAATTAGTAGGATATTACCGACTTTTGACTTCGAAAAGATCTGTATTTATTTCATTTCCTGTACCATTCGTAAGTATTATGGACATGTGACATTACATAGATAAAATTATGTATTCGCAACAACAACAAAAAAGTCGGCAGAAAACAAAAGTGGCATTATGAATGTGGCAGTACGGTAAGGTTTACGCTGTGACACTAAGAGTTACTGAAAGTAGCAAGACGAATTTTGCTCGAGCGTTGTCTTACGAGTCCCTTATTGAGTTTCTATCAGCCTGCTTGAAGCTGTGCTACAAAAGAATTAAAAATCTGGCTTTCAGCAAGTCTCAAAAAAGGCGAACGAAAGCAGCTTGCACCTGGTTACTAAGCATGTTACCTGGGAACTGGTTTTTTCCTAAAGTGGGAAGACATCCTTATGTGGTTGAATTGGCAAATGTCAGTCAGACGTGTGCCGTTGGTCTAAGCGTTTCGGTGCGTTGAATTTGTACCAAAGATTTTTCTACAGGTTTTTTCTGTCCCAAATATAGAGTTGAAGTCTCCCATTAGTATTTTCACGTCATCTTGGTGAATTGTTGCTCGTAGTATTTTCGAGTGTGTTCCAGAATTTTTCGACATTGTCGGTGTTTTTCTTACTTTCGATGTTGGTGGGGACACGTGCATTGATGAGTGTATATTTTTTACTTGGGCTCTGAATGACCATAGTCATAAGTCGCTTGTTGATGGGCCGGCCGCGTGGCCGAGCGGTTCTAGGCTCTTCAGTCCGGAATCGCGTGACTGCTACGGTCGCAGGTTCGAATCCAGCCTCGGGCTAGAATGTGTGTGATGTCCTCAGGTTAGTTAGGTATAAGTACTTCTAAGTTCTAGGGGACTGATGACCTCCGCTGTTAAGTCCCATAGTGCTCAGAGCCATTGGAACCTTTTGAATGTTGATGGGTGTGATTTCTTTGACAGAGTTGATAGATCTGTGTTCGAGAAACGCAGTGCCGAAGATTGGTACGCCTTTCGCTACCTTTTGTTGTATTTTGCTCTTGAAGATGCAATGGTTTCCCTAATGCAAGGTTTCACTGTCAGTTAGTCGTGGTTCTTGAAGAGCAAGGATGAGAATTTTTTGTGGGTCGATTTCTTTTATTTTTATATTTTATTTTATTCGATTATTTAGTTTTCGTGTTTGGATCAAGGCATCGATGTTTACTTTCAAATGCATGTTTTTTGCTTGTAGGGAAATTTACCAGAGATCTTCGATATTGTCTGTCGTGCTTACCTGGACTCCGCAGAATCCGAAAATCCAACTGCCGCCTGTCGACAGCCGGGTTGTGTACCACCTGGGATAAAGTTGACTTTGCTTGCATAGTTCATGTTTGCTTATGTTTCATTGGTTGTGCTTGGGTGATACCAGGACCGGAAAGGACCAGAGGGTGTTGTAGCCTTTGAAAGCAAATATTTTCAGCCGAGCTCATTGAGCTAACAGACGGTGACCAGAGTAGCGGTGATTTTCACTCAGACGTGTCTGGATTTTGGGTTCAACGGTTTGAGTAGCCGATCAGGATTGTGTTAGTATTTGGCTCACCCCTAGTATTTGATTTCCACGGTACCACCCATATGGGGGAGGGTTTCCCCTATCCGCCACACGCGATTATTACTATTATTATTATTGTCATTATGTCTCAGCAAATCCGATATGGTGTATCTTCCCACCACTTAAATAGATGAGTATTGTTCGATTCAGTATTTCCATTACATAAATGTGGATTTTAATTATGTTACATTGCTACTAGTAATTTCTCACTTTTTCTTAGACAGTTGCTACCTGTTACTCCATCATAGGAATTTATGTACGGACAATTGTTGCAATACAGACGTTCGGCCGGCCGAAGTGGCCGTGCGGTTAAAGGCGCTGCAGTCTGGAACCGCAAGACCGCTACGGTCGCAGGTTCGAATCCTGCCTCGGGCATGGATGTTTGTGATGTCCTTAGGTTAGTTAGGTTTAACTAGTTCTAAGTTCTAGGGGACTAATGACCACGGCAGTTGAGTCCCATAGTGCTCAGAGCCATTTGAACCAATACAGACGTTCAAATTATCCGATTTCTGTAATTTCATTTCGATACCAGATCGTTCTAATCGGATTCAGCCAGGTAGTCTTAATGTGGATATCCGACTACGATTCTCATCATATGATACACTGGGTTAACCACATTCTTAATCGGACTGTTGAATATAGATCACTTAACTATGACAGGGCCTGAATACTTAAACTCTGTGGAAAATAATAATCAGTTAGTACGTAACCCTAACAAACTCAAATCCAAGGCAAATGAGGACGTTCGAAGTAGATTTTCAAAAATTCCCCCACCAACTTCAATGCAAATTTGACATCTCTTGGTAACACCACGTGTAGCTCTTCTGAGGTTGTCTTTTCGTTCTTTTATGAGGGCTGCACTATTCATAATCCGAACGATCAAATCAGCTCTTGGGTTTACTTTTTCTTTGCAGACTTCGCCTTTAATCATCCCCGCAGGCAAAAATCTCAAGAGAGAACGTCCAGGGACCTTGAAGGCCTTGAAAAGTGCCCATATCTAATGATTCATCTTCCAGAAAATGTTAGGTTTGGATAATGTGTCACCTGACGACTAGAATTTGCAAGAGCTCCGTCATGCTGGAGGAACATAGGCATTCCTGTAGCCAAATGAACCTCTTCCAATAACGCTGGAAGTCATTTTCAACATAGGTTAGTTAGGTGTAAGTAGTTCTAAGTTCTAGCGGACTGATGACCTCAGACGTTAAGTGCCATAGCGCTTTGAGCCATTTGAACGATTTTTGAAGTATACAAGTATTTACAAACAGTAGAAACAGGATTGCAGCGAACTGATCACTTAACCAAGTGAAACATAGAGTACCTGTGTAATGAGTCATTCCAGCTGCATAGCTGAGGGTAATATTTTTTAAGCAATTCATTGCAGAATTAATGTAATACCCGCATGATGATCTCTGTAGTCATACTGTATCATTAGCAGCCCGCGAATGTAGTACTATGTTCGTTAAATCGGATTACTCAAGCTGAGGCCAAATAAAGACAAGCGACGACGCCACAACACTATCTTTACTTAAGTAGGTAGTCAGCGCTATATTATGAGCGCCACCATTAACGTTGCTGTAAGCAGTTTGACAGCATAACACCACCACAACTACTGACAACCTGAAATATTATCATCACGCAGTTGTAACTCCCAGTGATTATAAGTTTCCCATGTTTGTCAATAATAGCGGAAAGCGCCTCTGAAGTTCCATTTCCATTACGCCTAGGACGGAGAGAATCCTAAATATCAGTAATAGGTCACCAAGCAAAGAGAAGAGTCGACGTATTGTCTCAAGTTCTTGCAGTTTGATGTTAATGCAGTTCCAGATGGTTTCAAACTAACGGGTTCTTTTGGCTGTCGGAATACTCATGTGGGAATTATAGAAGTGTAATTGCTAGAACGTTCAACTACCTTAATAACACCTCATTCTGGATTGAATACGACTTGGAAAGCTACGTTAATTTGACGTTTCCAACCATCTCCTGACGTCTTACTGAATGAAGTCTGAAGTGCACGCACAGTTATGTTGCCTGCCGCAAGGATTCTATGAAGTGTTGTGGCAGCTGGCAGTCATTGCTGAATACAGATATGTGCAAATATCCTCACTGCTCAAGGGGAACTCGTCTTTGTTGTATTTTTTCCATACCGTAATTAGCACAATAACATAAGGCTTGTTCTGCTGAAGAACTTGATGCCCACAAGTCCTTAAATAAGAATCTCCTAGCGTGAGTAATGCATGAAAGGAAACAGACTTTATGACAAAAGAATGGACAGCTCCCTGATTTTTGCGTTTCCGATAGCGCCTACGATAAGAATCTGGTGTCATATTATGTATCAGAGCCCTAAACTGTTTATTTTTTTACCTCATACTAGACAAAAGCTATGATATGAGAAGAGGAAATGACTTATATGCTTCTTAGGAACTTAAGTTTTTCGTGTTAATTTTCTCACTTCATTCTAAAACAAGGGCGTTAATATGAGAAGAGGAAATGAAATATACGCTTCCAAGACATAATATTTCCTTGTGTGCTACTACTGCATACATGAAAGCCCTGCAGTTAATTTTTGTATGTTGGATAAATTTTGATATCACCTCACATTCCTTTGTGAGAAGGTTCCGATTTTCTTGGGATTAAAATAGAGTGGACATTTCATCACTGGTTAATATTCTGAAGACTAATGATATGATACCCGTTGCAATTGCTCCATGGCACCTGTGAGTAGAGTATCCCGTTGGTTACTATAAGAACACGCAGGCAGTGATATCCGCTCACTGCAGTCAGAGCTAAGGTGATTTCATTCAGTTTATGGCGAAGCGTCTGCTGCAGTGTCCACGCTCAGCCAACATAAACAAATCGCGGCGGCATTGGGCACTGCTGATCCCTGCGCTTGTCGCAGGCCTCGACAACAAGAGCGCACTGTCTCTGCTAACGATACTATAGAGTTAATACAACTTACTTAACGTAATATGCAGGACGTGGGTTGGGTGAAAATTCAGTTTGTAACTTCCCATCGCATTAACATACTTTACAGTCATATTTGATGCAATATTTATTGCCGGTTGTCTCTCTAATGTTATTAGTATTGATTCAGATTGTGCATGAACACGAAAACTCACACACACACACACACACACACACACACACACACACACACACACACACACACAGTCATTGATTCCAGTGAGGGTGACAACTACTGTGTTTTGACCAACACATGCACCAGTCAGTTCCTCAGTTGGCGTCGAGTGGATGAGTTTTTTCAATTACCTTGCATTGCAAGAATTGTAAGGAGGAGCCTGATAGTAAATGGACTTGTATCCTAAAGAGCTGCGACAAAGCAAAGCTTGACCGATTATCAGATAATTGTCCAAATGGGTTTTGTGGACGAGTATACTTTTAGTAGCCGCGCGGGATTTGCCGAGCGGTCAGGGCCGCTGCAGTCATGGGCTGCGTGGCTGATCCCGGCGAAGGTTCGAGTCCTCCCTGGGCCATGGGTGTGTGTGTTTGTCCTTAGGATAATTTAGGTTAAGTAGTGTGTAACCTTAGGTACTGACGACCTTAGCAGTTAGTCCCATAAGATTTCACACACATTCGAACATTTGAACATTTGTTCTGCTCCCGTAAATAAACTTACCTCGTTAGTTCATATATTTATATTGAAGTAACGTATTTGTAATAAGCACATTGGATTATTATTTTCCACAGTGTTTACGAATTCAGGCCCTGTCATACATAAGAGATCTATATTCAACAGTCCGATTAAGAATGTGGTTTACCCAGTCTATCATATGATGAGAGTCGTAGTCGGATATCCACATTAAGACTACATGGCTGAATCCGATTAGAACGATCTGGTATCGAAATGAAATTACAGAAATCGGATAATTTGAACGTCTGTATTGCAACAATTGTCCGTACATAAATTCCTATGATGGAGTAACAGGTAGCAACTGTCTAAGAAAAAGTGAGAAATATGTCTACTAGTAGCAATGTAACGTAACTAAAACCCACATCTATGTGATGGAAATACTGAATCGAAAAATACACATCTATTTCAGTGGTGGGAAGATACACCATATCGGATTTGCTGAGACATAACGACAATAATAATAATAATAATTGCGTGTGACGGATAGGGGAAACCCTCCCCCATATGGGTGGTACAGGGGAAATCAAATACTAGGGGTGAGCCAAATACTAACACAATCCTGAACGGCTACTCAATCCGTTGAACCCAAAATCCAGACACGTCTGAGTGAAAATCACCGCTACTCTGGTCACCGTCTGTTAGCTCAATGAGCTTGGCTGAAAATATTTGCTTTCACAGGCTACAACACCCTCTGGTCCTGTCCGGTCCTGGTATCACCCAAGTACAACCAATGAAACAGAAGGCAACATGAGCTATGCAAGCAAAGTCAACTTTATCCCAGGTGGTACACAACCCGGCTGTCGAGAGGTCGCAGTTGGATTTTCGGACTCTGGGGAGTCCAGGTTAGCACGACAGACAATATCGAAGATCTCTGGTAAATTTCCCTACAAGCAAATACATACATTTAAAAGTAAACGTCGATAACTTGATCCAAACACGAAAACTAAATAATCTCACAAAAGAAATCGACCCACAAAAAATTCTCATCCTTGCTCTTCAAGAACCACGACTAACTGACAATGACACCTTGCATTAGGGAAACCATTGCATCTTCAAGAGCAAAATACAACAAAAGGTAGCGAAAGGCGTACCAATCTTCGGCACCGCGTTTCTCGAACGCAGATCCATCAACTCTGTCAAAGAAATCACACCCATCAACAATCAAAAGGTTCCAACGGCTCTGAGCACTATGGGACTTAACAGCGGAGGTCATCAGTCCCCTAGAACTTAGAACTACTTATACCTAACTAACCTAAGGACATCACACAAATTCATGCCCGAGACTGGATTCGAACCTGCGACCGTAGCAGTCACGCGATTCCGGACTGAAGAGCCTAGAACCGCTCGGCCACCGCGGCCGGCCCATCAACAAGCGACTTATGACTATAGTCATTCAGAGCCCAAGTAAAATATATACACACATCAATGCACGTGCCCCAACCAACATCGAAAATAAGAAAAACACCAACAATGTCGAAAAATTCTGGAACACACTCGAAAATACTACGAGCAACAATTCACCAAGATGACGTGAAAATACTAATGGGAGACTTCTACTTTCTATTTGGGACAGAAAAAACATGTAGAAAAATCATTGACACAAATTCAACACACCGAAACGCTTAGACCAACGGCACACGTCTGATTGACATTTGCCAATTCAACTACAAAAGGATGTCTTCCCACCTTAGGAAAAAACCAGTTCCCAGGTAACATGCTTTGTAACCAGGTGCAAGCTGCTTTCGTTCGCCTTTTGAGACTTGATGAATTTTTAATTCTTTTGTAGCACAGCTACAAGCAGGCAGATAAATACTCAATAAGGGGCTCGTAAGACAACGCTCGAGCAAAATTCGTAACTCTTAGTATCAGAGCGGAAACCTTACCGTACTGCCAGATTCATACAGCCACTTTCGTTTTCTCCCGACATTTTTGTTGTTGTTGTGAATGCATAATTTTATCTAAGAAATGTCGCAATTCATAATACTTACGAATGGTACAGGAAATGAAATAAATACAGATCTTTTCGAAGTCAAAAGTCGGTAATATCCTACTAATTCGTGTTAAAATTGGCTCAATCGTCTCACAGAAACTTAATGCTTTGTTAAGATAGACTGCCGTCGTGATGTTTCTGTAGCAAGCTGAATTTAATTTGTATTAGCGCAGTGAATATTTTAATTGCATTTTCCATTAGTTTACTAAACGCAACAGTAATTATCAAAGAGAAATTAATCAGCAGCGGAATTTTCTTTCACAATATCTAAAACGATATGACAATGCTAATGTTGTTTACAAATTCTACGCCTGTAGAAACCTACTGGTGGTAAGGCACTGAAAAGTAGTAACTGCACTCGTTGCGACGAGTTGGGACGCACATTACTAAAAACATGCTAATGGTTGGAGAAAAAGGCATAAAGAAAGAGAACGAAGTGCGGGGCTAAGGAAACCATGAAACAAAACTGAAGAGTGGAATCCATACCACCATTAACCAGTGCTACATCTTGCAACGCATGGGAAACAGAAACTGCGAAAACCTTTATCACACCGGGGACAAAAAGAGGAAATGGGGCAAATACTGCTACAGAGTGTGAGGCTTCACGACGAAACTCTCCATCTGCTGTATCATCCAGGTATGACTTCTCGTAATGACCAAGGTAGATCCCACGTTGTAACGTGTAGTGTTCTATCATCGTCTTGTAATTTTAGCTTCTCTTACCCGTGATGTTCCAGCTACGTGGGTGGTTGTGGAACATACTCCAGAAATAATTGGGAAAATGTTGTCGATACTTTGGGTTGCGAAGGATCTTGCAATGTCGTTCCTGCAAATAGTTCCAAAAGTCTAAAGTACCCTTAGTGCCGTCTTGAAACAAATAATGCAGTGCATGTCCACGAAGCCACTTCATAGCACTAGTTTTAGTGCGTGGGTAATACGTCTTCTCTGGGAATAAGATAGTCTTGGGGTCGATATGATTCTACACTGAACTCGCATTCGGGAGGACGACTGTTCAATCCCGTCTCCGGCGATCCTGATATAGGTTTTCTGTGATTTCCCTAAATCGCTTCAGGCAAATGCCGGTATGAATCCTTTGAAAGGGCACGGCCGATTTCTCTTACCCATCCTTCCCTCACCCGAGCTTGCGCTCCGTCTCTAATGACCTCGTTGTCGACAGCTCGTTAAACTCCTCCTCCTCGATATGATTCGGCGATACTCGAAGGAATTATGCTGACATTTGCCTCACTAAGTGCCACACAGCCGCCGACTCACCACAGCTAAGACGGTGTTCATCGTCGTCTTGAACGGCACAGCTCGTGCTCGTGGGTGAGTCTACTACGTGGATCGCATGTAGCGTTGATCTGGTCACCTGCTTACCGTTGACAGTGATATACCACATCGCCGTGACGTCAGTGTCCAGTGTTACGTGGTGAATTGTCCTCCACACTACTCGCCAGTTGACGTTCGGGTGCTTCCTCTCCACGACGTTACCGGGTCGTCCACGTTGCAGGAACCGATAAACCGTCTTTGCCATCGCCAGTTGGGTCGTTGGTAAGGCAAGTCGAACGTAACTGAGCTCGAGGTAAAGGACACCGACGTAGAAGAGCGAGGGGGGGCGTGGTGTATCGGCACAGGTGGCAACAGGGAGGGCGGTGCTAGTTCTTCTATTAACAAACTCGTCAGACTGTCCGGACGGCGGTGCCATAGTTTGAGTAACGTGCTGACAAATAGGGAGACCGCTCTGTCACTAGACCATGGGCTCACACAATCTGAGAACATCTCGGAACTAAACAACAATTCCTCCTAACACTTCCGCATCTAACAGTGTTGCCAGATTGTGCAGACGGCCGGACTTAGAGTTGTCAGGGGCGGTCAGTTTTATTGGCCACGTTAAGTGAACCACTCGGACTTAGACTCTGTGGCGGCCGGTCGGCGGTCAGTTTTTATGTCTAAGACTGTACACTTGAGATATTTCGTTTCCATGAAATGGTGGCAGACGATGCTGTGGCGTCTTCGAAGCACGAGCTTCGTCAGTGCAAGATATCTCAGCACAGCTGACTGAACGTTTTCTTCCTGCTGCTAGTCTAGTGGACAATGGCAATACCGTAGAACACATTTGACAACTATGTAACCATCGATTTATGTTTGTGAGTTGTTCATAATTATGTTAGTAAATTCACTCCATATTTTTATGTCCTTTAGATTACATTTGCTACATGATTCGCATTGAAGACGTAGGAAATATATGTTATTTGGTCCAGGAAGCATGTTCCAACAGAAACTGATGCTTACATTGACATTTATGTTGCAAATTAGTCGTCTTATCCATCACATGGATAACGTGGATGCTCCGTTTTGCTACAGTTATTTCATAGCTAACAAGGGAACCTCCCCATCGCACCCTCCTCAGATTTAGTTATAAGTTGGCACAGTGGATAGGCCTTGAAAAACTGAACACAGATCATTCGAGATAACAGGAAGAAGTTGTGTTTCTAGGGTGTTTATAAATGGATATTGCAGACGACTTCGAACAAAGTTTGAAAGTAGCTCCGTGAAAGTTCCGTGATCAAACGATCCGAGTTGCTGGCGAATACAGTTTTTCCTCACTATACAGTATATATTATCATTATACACGAGGTGAATAGGGTTTCGCTGGGTGCGGTGGCCGAGCGGTTCCAGCCGCTTCAGTCACGAACCGCACGGCTGCTTCAGTCGCAGGTTGGAATCCTACCTTGGGCATAGATGTCTGTGATGCCCTTAAGCTACCTAGGTTTAAGTAGTTCTAGGTCTAGGGGCTGATGACCTATGCAGTTAGGTCGCATAGTCCTTGAAGCCATTTTTTTACCTTTCGCGTAAATTTTCTTTACATAAACGGTCGTTTCTTTAGATTGCGTTGACTGAGAAGCTCCCTTATTTACACCACCAAGGGACCGGTTACCGCAAGAAGTGCGATACATTTCCGCTTATTATGTCCACCCGTTCTGGAGATAAACGGGTTTTAAGGGTTGGGTAGAACGATAGACGGTCAAGAAAGTGAGACTAGTAGGGTTCCGTTTTTACCGGTTTAGGTGACGAAATCCTAACAACGAAAACAGCTACGACAGCTACTGAAGATGAGGGCCGCATAAATAACACCCGCTACTCTTTATTCGAAATGTTCTAGTTGCAGTCGATACATCAGCATATTAATCGTAGCTACGCTTTCGATCCAAATCACGTTTGCAGGAATGCAAATAGAATACATTTGCCTATTCGAAACAGTGTAGAATATGTTTGGCAGCTATGTAGCCGTTTATTTCCTGGGGTGGTGCAGAATTATCCTACAAAATTTACTCTCTAATAACAGTAATTTGTTATTTCGATAAACATCACGTAAGCGGTGACATAAAGGCAGAAAATTCATGTTTTTGAGACCAGAAAGCTCTATGCAACAGAAACTGCAGATTTTCATTGCGAAATTGCCGGCTTGTTCATGTCTGGGGTAATAATAGAGGGCTGTTTGCCTGGGTTGTCTGCTAGAATAGTGAAAGGAAGGTCTGGTTTGTTTTCGGTTCTAATCTCTATGGAGGCAGGTAGAATATCAGTAAAGCTATTTTAAGAAATTCTCGCTCCCCCAATACGTTTTATCGCTACCTTTATTCTGTACTGGCGCCCTGTGGATGTCAATATGACACTCTTGTAGAATTCCATACATGTTACTGCATCCTTTTTCCGCTTCTGTCAATAATGGAATTGACTTAAGTGTGGCACTGAATGATTTTTAAGTGAATTTCGTTATGAATCTTCATGCATTGCTAAATTTGCACACTTGAAGGTCAGCAATGGTAATCCAGTATGACTGGTCTGAACGTTGACACAGACCGTTTCGCGGCCGAATGCGGATAATATTTTGCTAATTCGTAACGGTATGGGGTTCTTTGTCTTACTGAAACAGTTATGTTATCCAGATAAGTTGAAATTCATTTTTATTGGTCCGTTTCATACCAAGTAGCGTTTCTTATTTCAGTTCTGTCTTATAGTTACGTGTTGTATTTAACACACTAATCAGCGTTAATACAGTCTTACAAATAATAGAAAACAGTCTAAAAAAGTTCAGATAGTTTTTCAATTTCACGCCTGTGCATAGTACGTTGGTAGCACTTCGTCGCCTTGCCTGTTACGCTGTGTAGCAGACTTTAAAGCCGTGCGGATCAGCATAACGAAAAGGCGAGGGGTCTCGCTCGTTTTGTCCACGACTGTACATGTTGATGGAATTATTGCGATTTTCTTTTGTGTAAAGCAAGGGAGGTTCTCCTGGAGTCCTTCTTGCTAGCCACTTCTTCTTCTTTTCTATAATCGTAAGATCGCCATTTTAGTACGTCTAAGTTAATTGTGAATAAGAATGTTATTACTGGGTTAAAATGAGATATTATTTTATTGAAACGTCAATAGTACAAGACTTGTCACTTTACATGAAACCAATTGAACAGACAACAGGTTATTGTGTAGTGTTAATGCACAGTTGTAATTATCGACAGTATTGCTTAGACAGGTGCAGGACATGTCTGATTTACTGAATGGAGACAATCGTTGCCAGAAAGTGGAATCATTGTTTCCATAAAATACGTTACGTATACTGAAACTGCAGTACATGATACAGAATGATATCCTATTCTATTGACGGAAGCCTAATTCCTGCGCTGGTTAAGTCTTCATTCTCAGTACAAATGAATATGCATTAATCTTGGTGCACACATAATGCTCTGGGGGCATTATGGCGCATCTAAGTGCATACAGATAGTTCATTTATAAAGTTACTTTCGAAACGTGATAAATTGAACACAGTTGTTAAAGAAGTATCCTATTTGTCAAAAACCTAAACCCATCTGTAAATTCTGTCATAAAGACTTCCATCCCGTCGTTGGGACACAATTACTTCACACAGATTGCTCCCTACAGTGGGAGGTGGAGCTAAATACGTCATAACCTTATAGGACGTATTCACCAAATAATGTTAAGTTGCTATGATCTAGGCGAAACGCAGCGTGACCGCTACGGTCACAGGTTCGAATCCTGCCTCGGGCATGGATGTGTGTGATGTCCTTAGGTTAGTTAGGTTTAAGTAGTTCTAAGTTCTAGGGGACTGATGACCACTGCAGTTGAGTCCCATAGTACTCAGAGCCATTTGAACCATTTTTAGGGGAAACGCTCTTAATTAGCTTAAATTACGAATAAAATTTAGCAACAATGGAGGGTCGCAGTCTTCCAGAATAAAAAGTCAACGCATCCTTCGAACGGCCTAGTTAAAGAAGGATGCGGAACGGAAGACGATCTGGCCACTCTCTTACACCTGGGGTGAGAAACTGCTCCCAAAAAGGCGGAAGAATCAGCAATGACGAACGGCATTAGGATGCAGAGGGAAACGGAATCTATTGCATTACAGAGGCACAATACATATCCACAGGTCATGTGGCCTGTAACTGAAAAATTGTCACCATGTTTTCTCCATTGGAACAAGATTCCGGACAAGTCCCCCATTCGGATCTCGGAAGGAACTGCCAAGGGGGAGGTGACCATGAGAGAAAGAGTCAATAACAAACAATGGTGTATAATTCGAGGCGTTGGGGTGTGGAATGATAGAAGTTTGAACGTCATAGGGACGCTAGAATATCTGAAACGGGAAATGCAGAGGCTTGACCTAGATGTGATGGAGGTCTTTCAAGTGAAATGGAAAGAAGAGAGGGCTTTCCGGTCAGAGGAATATAGAGTTATATCAATAACAGCAGAAAATGTTATAACGAGAGTAGATTCGTTGTGAATTAGAAAGTAGGGCAGAGAGTGAGCTACTGTGAACAGTTCAGTGATAGTGTTGTTTCCATCAGAATCGACAGAAAAGCAACACAGACAATAATTGTTCAGGTATACGTGCCGACCTCGCAGTACGAAGGTGAAGAGATGGAGAGAGCATGTGAGGATATAGAACGGGTAATTCAGTACATAAAGAGAGATGAAAATCTAATACTAATCATGGATTTGAAGGCAGTTGTATGGGAAGGAGCAGAAAAAAGGGTTACAGGACAATATGGGATTGGTACTAGAAATGAGAGAGGAGAACGACTAATTAAGGTTTGCAATAAATTTCAAGTAACAGCCAATACTCTGTTCAAGAATCCAAATAGGATGTGGTACACTTCGGAAAGATGGTCGGAAGATATGGCATAAGATTTCAGTTAGATTACAACATGGCCAGGTAGAGAGGTTAAATTTAGGTACTGATTTAGTTAGGAAGAGTCAATAAGAGAGACAGTGGGATGCGGAAGTGCGAAGGAATGAAGAGATAATATTCATGTTCCTTGTCGCTATACAATAAGCGATAATGAACAGCTGATTGGCAGTTCAGATGAAGAGGAATAGACGTCTCTAAAATGCGCAGTCACATACGTTTTAAATAAAACCGTAGGTACAAGGAAGGTACGGCGAAGAAGCCATGGATAGCAGAAGAAATACTTCAGCTGGTCGACGAAAGAAGAAACTACAAACGTGTCCAGAGGAATTCAGCGGTGGAGAAATACCAGTCACTCAAGCCACTTGGGAACGAAATAACAGAAAAGCTAAGGCTAAATGGCTACATGAAAAATGTAAAGAAATCGAAAAAAAAAGTGATTGTCGGAAGGACGGACTCCACATATAGAAAAGTTAAAATAAAATTAAAAGTAAATATGGTAACATTAAGAGTAAAATCGGAATTACATTATTAAATGCACAGGTGTGAGTAGGTAGGGCAGTCGTGACTGATGGCGTGATATAAGAAGAAACGAGAACCGACAGGGAAGAGGCAGAGGCTTGAGTACTAGAAGCAGAATTTGAAAGAGTTTTGAACAACTTAAAATCAAATGAGATCTAAAGGATAGACAACATTTCATCACAATTTCTAAAATAATTGGGAGAAATGGCAAAAACCGAATATTCATGTTGGTGTGTAGAATGTGTGAGTCTGATGATGTACCATAAGATTTTCGGAAAAAACGTTGTCCACAACATTGCGTAGATGGCAAGAGTCGACAAGTGCGAGAATTATCGCACCATCAGCTTAACAGCGCATGCATCCTAGCTGCTGAAAAGAATATTATACAGAATAATGGAAACGAAAATTGACGATGTGTTAGATGTAGATCAGCGTGGCTTTAGTAAAGGTAAAGCCACCAGAGACGCAGTTCTGTCGTTGCGATTGATAAACGAGGCAAGACTGAAGAAAAATCAAGGATTTGTGGACCTGGAAAATGTGTTCGACGGTGCCAAATGGTGCAAGATTCCTGAAATTCTCAGGAAAATGTATAGTGGAAGACGGGTAAAGTAAAATAGTCCAAAAACCAAGAACCAAGAACCAAGGACAAGAGGGAACGATAAGGGTGGGAAGCCAAGAACGAAGTGCTAGGATTAAAAAGTGTGTGACGCAAAGATGTAGTCTATCGCTCCTAATTTTTCTGTCTGTACACCGAAGAAGAGATGAAGGACATAAACAGTAGCTTGAAGACAAGAATTAAGAATTAGGACGAAATGAAATGAAAGATAAGATTCGCTGATAGCATTGCTATCATTATTGAAAACGAAGAAGAATTACAGGATGAGCTGGACGGAATGAACAGTCTACTGAGTGCAGAATATGGAATGAAAGTAAATCGAGGAAAGACGGAAGTTATGATAAATAGCGGAAGTGAAAACAGCCAGGAACTTTACATCAGAAGTGAGGACCGTAAAGTAGACAAAGTTATGGCATAACGCTCTCTGGGCAACAAAGTAACTTATTATGAACAGAGCATGGAGCATATAAAAAGCAGACTAGCACTGCAAAGAAAAGCATTCCTGCCCAAGAGTAGTCAACCAATATGAAACATAGGTCTTATTATGCGGAAGAAATTTCTGAGAACGTGCGTTTAGAGCACAGTATTGTATGGCAATGTGACATTGGCTGTCGGATAACAGAAAAAGAAAAGAATCGTAGCCTTTGAGCTGTGGTGTTACACAAGAATATTGAAAATTAGGTATACTGACAAAGTAAGAAATGAGGAAGTTCACCACAGACTGGTGAGGAAACAAAGTATGGAAAACACTGACAAGAAAAATGGACAAGGTGAAACGAGATCTGTTAAGACATCAAGGAATAGCTTCTATGGAACTAGAGGGAGCTGTAGAGGGTAAACACTATAGAGGAAGACAGAGATTGGAATACATCCAGCAAACAATTTATGCTATAAATTGCAATTACTACTCTCAGATGAAAAGGTTGGTGCAAGAGAGGAGTTCGTGTGAGGTGGGGTGGGGGGGTTCATCAAGCCAGTCAGTAAACTGATGACTCAAATGACTCAAAAAAATGGTATGGTATGCGCTATAAAGTCTAAAGCAGCTTTTGCGATTAACGAGAGAACAGTAAACCATTACAACCCATGAGTTGGCAAACCTGTTGCGCTACCGTCCAACGATCCATCTAACCTAGCCTGTCGAACTTTCAAAATATTAGAGTATGAATATAACAGTAAACAGATATTAATCTCAATCTTTCATCCAGAAGGAAATCGATTCGATTATATCTCTGGGGACTAATGTAGGCAGTCATGAAACGAAACTGTTAGAGTATTTTGAATTCATAAGTAAGTCCAAAGGGAAGAATGTATACTTAATTCCACTTCTACAATTATGCTGAGGAGAATGTTCCTGGTAAGAGAAGGTAAGCAAAGTATTAGCTCCACCTACACAAAAGGCACACTTACATAAACTGTATAATGGTAGAAAGCTACTACAAGTACAAATATACCAGTGAAATCATTAGTTCTGTGGAAGAGTAATTATAAATGGCAAAATTCATATACTGGTTCTTAAAACAATGTTAGGATATTCAATGATGGATGTTTTTCAAGCTTAACGTAAGAGTGATAAGAGAAAGGTGTTATATTCCCATCAGAAGAAGTATTTTGTCAAGTAATTGTTGTTTTTCTCATACATGTAATATTTATGTTTAAGTATACTTACTGCGTATGGTTTATAGCTGGCTGATAAATAATGTCTACAGACGGTAGAACTCTAACAGGAAAGAGAGAAGTCCCAACACAGTTAAGGAAAAATACTGTTAAAGGGTCATGTTACCGAAAATGTTAACATTTAGTTAAGAGAATTATTACAGCTGTGATTATTAATGCACAGAACAAAAATTTTGCGCGTGTAACGAAAAAGAACTGTATTTTAACAGGAAAATACTGTAAAAGACGCAGGGTTACTGTTTTGCCAGATACTGTAATCTTTATTTCCTATATTCTCTTTTCTTATAAAAAGACAACTCAGATTATAATAATGTATTGCATTTGAAAATGTAATTGTAGTGTCCTAAGAAGGTTACAAGAACACTGAACTACAAACTTTGAGAAAAGCCTTCCAATAATGCAAAAAAAAAAAAAAAAAAAAAACTGTAAAGCCGAGATATGGGGTTTAAAGATTTTCTTCTCATACATCTACTTGAAATAATCTTATGTCAGTTTTA
Organism: Schistocerca americana; assembly: GCF_021461395.2. Classification (NCBI taxonomy): domain Eukaryota; kingdom Metazoa; phylum Arthropoda; class Insecta; order Orthoptera; family Acrididae; genus Schistocerca; species Schistocerca americana. Next base: position 353,226,288 of record NC_060123.1, read on the forward strand.
AAATCCTTCATATGGATTTTCTCGTCCCCCTGGCTTCTCTTCTGTCCCATTTTAATCTACCTGTCAGCTTTCTTTACATTTCTCTCGATGGTGTATAATGCTTTTGTTCTAAACATACCCGGATTTATACTAGCTCTCTTCAGCTATTCTATTCTGCGACTATTTTCGTCATGAAAACATGTAATTGCTCTCTCAAAAATTCAGCTGAAGCAAGCAGTTTCTAAAGTGTCATAAAAAGTGGGAGTGGCTACCAGTGCAGAACTTACCGTTTTAATATTTTAAAGCCTAATGCCGCAGTCACGATAAAATTCGAACAGAACATAGATTAAAGTCTGTAGATTAAGAAAATAATGTTTCAGAAAAACCGTTTTCTTTTGGACGCAAATCCATTACATCCCCCCTTATGTTAAAAAAGAGATGTAATGGTAAACGCCGTCCGGGAGATTTTTCTCACTTTCTGACTATCTAGAGAGATTAATTTTCAAGGTTTATGTGATAATTAATCATTTGGGTACTTCTCAGTGTATGTATGTAGATAATAAAATGGTTCAAATGGCTCTGAGCACTATGAGACATAACACCTGAGATCATCAGTCTCCTAGAACGTAGAACTACTTAAACCTAATTAACCTAAGGACATCACACACATGCATGCCCGAAGCAGGATTCGAACTTGCGACCGTAGCGGTCGCTCGGTTCCAGACTGATGCGCCTAGAACCGCTGGGCCACCCCGGCCGGCTATGTAGATAATAGTTATAAATATTACAAATTAAGAGACACTATATTACTGGCCCGAGTACTGTGTGGAAAAATGATCTATCAGTGAGAATATCCACTGCTTCAGATTTTTAAGTGCGATTAGAAGGGGACCGTACCTCATGGAATTTTGTTATATCTATGAACTGAGGTGATAACAGACACTACCATGTACGTATGTCGTGACCTTTTGCAGTGAGAGCGCATTGTAGCCAATCTTGGAATGCTGAGTAATTAGCCGGATAGCTCGCTCTTATGACAATATTTTACTAGAACTTCTGAGAAAATTTAAGGCTCATTAAAGAAAAGAGACTTCCTTTATCTATCCAAATTTATGTATGGTATACCAAAATATCGTTAGTATCACTCATGTCAAAGTTACGTGATTGTAAAATAAGAGAGTAAGAAGGTTTTGAATGAGTTCTCTACCCCAAGCTTTTCGCACGTTACAGAAACGAATATACATTCTACTCACCCTTGAGAGTCTGCTTTATTCCCTTTCTTGTTTGTTCTACTTTCGCCTCTGATTTGGTTGACATTCCTGACGAAAGCTGAACTTTTCCCTGTAAAAGACTTTCTTCTCCTATGTTGCGTTATCTTATTTTCTTTACGAACCAGTAGTGTATGAAGTCAGGCCACAAATACAAAAAGGTAATTGAAAAATGAGTGAAAATATATATGTTAGCCAATAGGCAAGTCTTCCTGCAGGGAGGTATACGTATATAATAATTCTGTGACTAAGTTACCTACTTACATTCACTGAAAAATCTTCGGATTAGTGAGAGAATCATGAGAGCATGAGCTATAAATACCGTGATAATGAACGGTTTTAAAATTAATAAAACTTCATGAGGTTACTGTGTTAGTAAATACAGCCCAGTGGAAGTAGTAATAAGACCAATTTAGCACCTCGTTAACTGCCTCTGGTGTCATGTATAAAAATGGAAATTCGTTTCCCTCTGTTAAAACACGTCTCAAGCACTCACTAAGAAATTACGCCTCGCCAACGTGTAACAAGAAACCGCATGCTGGACTGTTTGAGTCACTTTGTGTGCTTGAGAAGGTGACTGGTACTGCATCTATATGATGCGCCGTCAGTATTTACTTGAATCATTTTAAAAACTAGATTAACTTACTTAGGAGAGACGCTCTCACTGAGCATACTAAGGCACCAATAAAAACGAAATCGCAAGTGAAAGAACTGGTATTATAACGACGCGCAAACATACAAAACGACGACTAATGACCAAAAAGCCATGCTCTTAAACATTCGAATAGTTCCCACCCTAAACACGGAGTCATTTAATCCATTATATATGTATAAACAATTTTTCTTTGTAAGTAAAATGTTACTTGTGCACTAAGAAAGATTCAATTTAAGTGTGTCTAGCATAAGTTATACCCTACGTATTGATAGTTATGTTGCGAACGCTAAACTGGCTGAGGCAATTTTGAGTCACTCTCTTTTTTTGCAAAAGCCAGATCTGAAAGGTTTTTAAACCAAATTGTAATGACAGACTGAACGGATGCTTGCTGCCTGTTGTTAAAGCCTCTTGATAGAGTAGCAGTGTGGGTCCTAACACAGCCGAATGATGTAGTCTGCTGTGTAATTCGCAAGGTTCCAGCACTCGTGATCATCGTATGCCGCAACATCTATAAGCTCCTGAAATTTTGTACCCTACGAAATGGAACACGTATTGTCATTGCGCCAAACGAATATTAGTCACCTACGAATTGTGATCACTTTTTTTTTTGTTTTAGTTTTGGTTTTAGGGCGCAAAACTGCTATGGTCATTAGCACCCAGCCCGTGACTTAGGAAACAGTAAAAAACCGAAATTGAAAACCAGCAGCAATGGGAACAAAGTCATAAAATTGGAGAAACTAAAAGCAGAAGGAAGGCTTAAAAATCCACTACAGAAAGGGGTTGGTAGTCCCCAAACTGGAGAACGCGGTCTGCTGAGCGATGTCATCTGCTAAAATCGACGATAGATCAGGCGATAGCTGTAGACGGGAGCGTAACGGATTAAAATAGGGGCACTCAATTAAAAGGTGTCTTACCGTCCACAGCTGAGAGGTGGGGACAGAGTGGGGGAGGATCGCCGCTTAAATGATGTCGATGGCTAAAAAGACAGTGCCCTATCCGGAGTCTGGTTAAAATTACCTCCTCCCGACGACGCGTTCGGGAGGAAGAGGTCCAACCACAAGGAAGAGCTTTCACGTCCCGCAATTTGCGCGTGCCATAAATGAACAACACGACGACATAAAACGCTCCGTAGATCGGCGAAAGGAACCGATTGAATAGCTGGCCGAAGAAGAGAGACTGCAGCCTTGGCTGCAATATCGGCCGCCTCATTTCCACAGATACCAACGTGTCCCGGGAGCCAGAGGAACGCCACCGAGACGCCCCCCAGGTGGAGCAAGCGAAGACAGTCCTGAATCCGGTGGACCAGAGGGTGCACAGGATAAAGAGCTTGGAGACTGAGGAGAGAACTGAGAGAATCTGAGCAGATAACGTACTGTATCCGCTGATAGCGGCGGATGTAGTGGACAGCCTGGAGAACAGCGTAAAGCTCCGCGGTATAAACCGAACACTGGTCGGGAAGCCGATAGTGATTTGGGGTGTCGCCAACAATATAGGCACTCCCTACACCTAACGATGTTTTCGAGCCGTTGGTGTAAATAAATGTGGCGTCCGTCATTTGTGCACATAGAGCAGCAAATGCCCGACGATAAACAAGTGGAGGGGTACCATCCTTGGGAAATCGACAAAGGTCACGGAGCAGGCAGATCCGGGGACGGAGCCAAGGCGGTGCTGTACCCCAAGTTGTCAAGAAGGTTTTAGGAAAGCGGGAGGAATGAGAATGGAGCAGTTGACGGAAGCGGACTCCCGATGGTAGTAGGGAGGAGGGGCGGCCTGCATACCTGACATCAAAGGAGGCGTCGAAAAAAATGTCATGGGCTGGATTAGCAGGCATGGAAGACAGATGGCTAGCATAACGACTCAGAAGGACTGCTCGCCGATTGGACATCGGAGGTTCAGCAGTCTCAGCATAAAGGCTTTCCACAGGGCTAGTGTAAAAAGCTCCAGACACTAAACGTAATCCACGGTGGTGGATAGAGTCGAGACTCCGAAGGATAGACGGCCGAGCAGAGGAGTAGACTATGCTCCCATAATCCAATTTCGAGCGCACTAAGGCACGATAGAGGCGGAGAAGGACCACTCGGTCCGCTCCCCAGGAGGTACCATTCAGGACACGGAGGGTGTTAAGGGATCGGAGACAGCGAGCCGAAAGATAGGAAACGTGGGAGGACCAGCACAGTTTTCTGTCAAACATAAGACCCAAGAATTTAGCGACGTCTGAAAACGGAAGGTTGACAGGACCTAGATGTAAGGAGGGCGGAAGAAACTCCTTACGTCCCCGAAAATTAACATAAACGGTCTTACTGGGAGTGAAACGGAAGCCGGTTTCGATGCCCCAAGAGTGGAGGCGATCGAGACGTCCTTGAAGACGTCGTTCAAGAAGGCTGGTCCGTTGAGAGCTGTAGTAGATCGCAAAATCGTCCACAAAGAGGGAGCCCGAGACATCAGGAAGGAGACGATCCATAATTGGATTGATGGCAATGGCAAACAGTACAACACTCAGCACGGAGCCCTGGGGTACCCCGTTTTCTTGGGAGAAAGTACGGGAGAGAGTAGTGTTCACCCGCACCCTAAATGTGCGCTCTGCCATAAATTCGCGAAGAAAAAGGGGTAGCCGACCTCGAAAGCCCCAAGAGAACTGTGTGCAGAGGATGCCTGTCATCCAACAGGTATCGTATGCTCTCTCCAGATCAAAAAATATTGCTACTGTTTGGCGTTTCCGGAGTAAATTGTTCATGATATAAATGGAGAGAGCAACAAGATGGCCAACTGCAGAACGATGCTTTCGGAATCCGCATTGTGCAGGTGTTAAAAGACTTCGGGATTCCAGCCACCACGCTAAACGGTAATTCACCATACGCTCCAAAACCTTACAGACACTACTCGTGAGAGAAATGGGGCGATAGCTAGAGGGGAGATGTTTGTCCTTTCCAGGTTTCGGAACAGGAACGACGATAGCTTCCCGCCATCGTCTGGGAAAAGTACTGTCGGTCCAAATTCGATTATAAAGGCGAAGGAGGTAACGCAGACTATGGGTTGATAAATGCAGCAACATTTGGACGTGGATACCATCTGGTCCTGGGGCGGAGGAGCGAGAAGAAGAGAGTGCATGTTGGAGTTCCCGCAAGGAGAAAACAGTATTATAGCTTTCGCGATTTTGAGAGGAGAAAGCAAGAGGTCGCACTTCCGCTGCACGTTTCTTCGGGAGAACCGCTGGCGGGTAATTGGAAGAGCTCGAAATCTCAGCAAAGTGCTGACCCAACGAGTTAGAAATTGCGACGGGGTCCACGAATGTATCATGCGCGACAGTGAGCCCAGAGACCGGAGAGAAACTAGGCTCGGCAGAGAACCGGCGAAGCCGAATCCAAACATCCGAGGAGGGAGTGAAGGTGTTAAATGAGCTAATAAAGAATTTCCAGCTAGCCTTCTTGTTATCGCGGATGACACGACGGCATCGCGCACGGAACTGCTTATAGCGGATACCGTTGGCCAAAGTAGGATGGTGGCGGAAAACGCGGAGAGAACGTCGCCGCTCACGTATTGCATCACGGCATGCCTCGTTCCACCAAGGAACTGGTGGGCGCCGGGGCAATTCGGAGGTGCGTGGTATTGAATGTTCTGCAGTTGTAAGAATAACGTCGGTAATATGGGTGACCTCATCGTCGACGCAGGGGAAAGTGACGGTCATCGAATGTCGCTAGAGACGAAAAAAGTGTCCAATCAGCTTGGGCAAACTTCCAGCGTCGTGGGCGCATGTAGGGCGGTTGAGGCTGCAGTCTAAGGACACATGGAAAGTGGTCACTCGAGTGTGTATCATCAAGGGAGAACCATTCGAAGCGCCGAGCTAGCGGAACAGTACCGACCGCAAGGTCCTAATGAGATAAGTTTGTCGTGGAGGCAGATAAAAATGTAGGGACCCAAGTGTTGAGGCAAACTAGATCCGCTTGGTGGAAGACGTCTGGCAATAGTGAGCCACGTGGACAAGGATGTGGAGATCCCCAAAGTGGGTGATGGGCATTGAAGTCCCCAACCAGCAAATAGGGGGTGGAAGCTGACCAAGAAGATGAAGGAGATCAGCTCGTGCCATTGGTGTGGACGATGGAATGTATATAGTACAAAGAGAGAACGTGTATCCGGAAAGGGAAAGACGGACAGCGACAGGAAGTGTTTAAATGGATTGGGTAATAATTGAGAGTTTCATGGAGAAGAATCATGAGTCCTCCATGTGCTGGAGTGCCTTCAACAGAGGGAGATCATATCGGATGGACTGAAAATGAGGGAGAACAAAGTGGTCATGGGGACGCAGCTTTGTTTCCTGAAGACAGAAGATGACCGGCGAGTAGGATCGTAAGAGTATCGACAATTCATCCCGATTGGCTCGAATACCGCGGATATTCCAGTGGATAATGGACATAGGGTAAACAGAAAATGGAGGAATGTGACCAAGGTTGATGTCAACTCAACGACTGCTCAGAGCTTGCGACCGACAGCATGGAATGGCATTCAGCCGAAGGCAGAAGATCCTGATCCATAGGTTGGTCAGGAGCAGCTCCTGCCACCACCGATCGGCCAGTTGACCGGCCACCAGCAGTGCGCCTCGGTGACACAGAAGACGGCCGAGGGCGATTTCCGCCAGGCGGTGCTGTAGATGGGACACGCCTTGGCGGATAAGGAGAGGAACTGGGTTTCTTTGTAGCCTTCTTGGAAGTATGATGTTTAGATGAAGGAGGAACCGATGGTTGTTAAGTTGCGGTACGTAAAAACTCTTCACGAGTATGCTCTTTTTTCGAAGTCTTGGTGTCTGACTTTTGGGCTCGAGATTTAGCAGAACCCGACGAAGGGTGAGCCATAGACTGTGCAGGCGAAAGTGGTGAGGTTGAATGGGCGATCTTTGCGCTGGCCGATCTGACGACCGTGGCACTAAAGTTGAGGTCGCAAGTCACCGTGGCCGGGGTGGGGAATTACGCGTTACCCCGTCACCGGCTACGCATGGAAGTGCGTGGGTCGGCCTTCAGACACACACAGGAAGGAAAAAAGAGAAAGGGAAAGGAAAGAAGAGGGGTCTCAAACGCCGCAGCGGAGAAAAGGGCAAAGAGAAGTGGGAAGGAAAAGAGAAGGGCAGAGGAAGGACGAAGACTTGCAAGTGTAGAAAGCAAGGAATTTGTAACGGTTTCGAGCGTCCGTCTTCAGACGTAGGCACAAACCATAATCCCAGAGGGGGAGAAAGGTAAGGAAAGGGCCAGTGGTGAGTTGGGTGGGGCGAAGATGGGGGACGGGGAAGGATGCGTAAATGGAAGGTATGCAGCCCGGAAAGTAAGGAGGCCACATTACCTCGGGGTCCCATGCTCGCTACGCACGTGTCCACAAAAGAGTTGTGAACCCCGTGGGGGGTGATCACTTTTGTCGTGTCACTAAGACTTAATGTTATTCACGGTTTTGGCAAAATTGAAAACACCAAAAGAAATAACGAAACATTATATTTATAGTAAACAAAATATTCATGGGAAGAATTGTATTATGTCATCGATCATAAAATGCCCTCACTGATCGATCAGTGCTTCAATTTTTTCCACACTTCTAAATAAATAGTCATCCCTTTTTTTTTTTAAAGCCAGATCTGAAAGGTTTTTAAACCAAAGTGTAATGACAGCCCTATCTGTTTAACAGATTATCGTTGAAAATAACCTGATGCATAGCAATTTCTTAAAACGGTAATATATAGGTGAAAACTTGATACAACCAATTAATAGACACTTTTTGAAATGAACAATTACATTGAAGCCAACTGGAACTACGATACTATAACCAATAAATCACCGTTCTACTTTGAACTAATCAACCGCTGAGAGTTACTTCAATGGCTGTTCCAAGTTGTTCCCACCCCGGTCGAAGCCATTCAAGTCGGCAATACACAAATTAAATTTCATTGTGTAATTAAGTATCAAGGTGAGAAATACACTATGTGATCAAAAGTATCCGAACACCTCGCTGAAAATGACTTAAAAGTTCGTGGCGCCCTCCATCGGTATTGCTGGAATTCAGTATGGTGTTCGTCCACCCTTAGCCTTGATGACAGCTTCCACTCTCGCAGGCATACGTTCAGTCAAGTGCTGGAAGGTTTCTTGGGGAATGGCAGCCCATTCTTCAAAGACTGCTGCACTGATGAGAGGTATCGATGTCGGTCGATCAGGCCTGACATGCAGTCGGCGTTCAAAACATCCCAAAGATGTTCTATAGGATCAAGGTCAGGACTCTGTGCAGGCCAGTCCACTACAGGTATGTTATTGTCGTGTAAGCACTCCGCCACAGACCGTGCCTTATATACAGGTGCTCGATCGTGCTGAAAGTTTCAGTCGCCATTCCTGAATTGCTCTTCAACAGTGAGAAGCAAGAAAATGCTTAAAACATTAATGTAGGCCGGCGCTGGGATAATGCCACGCAAAACGACAAGGGGTGCAAGCCCCCGCCACGAAAAACACGACCACACCGTAACACCACCGCCTCCGAACTTTACTGCTGGCACTACACAGGCTGGCAGATGACTATCACCGGGTATTCGCCATATCCACACCCTCCCATCGGATCGCCATATTGGGCACGTTGATTGGTCTCTCTACACAACATTTTTCCGCTGTTCAATCGTCCAATGTTTACGCTGCTTACACCAAGCGAGGCGTCATTTTGCATTTACCGGCGTCATTGTGGCTTATGAGTAGCCGCTCGACTATGAAATTTATGTTTTCTAACGTCCGTCCTAAATGTCATAGAACTGGCAGTAAATCATGATGCAGTCTGCAATTCCGGTGAGTTGGGCTTGGTAGATGTGTGCCTATTATACATTAAGTCCCTCTTCAACTGACGGCGGTCTCTGTCTGTCAACTGACGACGTCGGCCTGTACGTTTTGGTGCTGTATGTGTCCCTTCAAGTTTCCACTTCACTATCACATCGGAAACAGTGGACAAGGGGATGTTTAGGAGTATTGAAATATCGCATACAGACGTATGACACAAGTGACACCCAATCACTTGCCTCATTCGAAGGTCGTGAGTTCGCGGAGCGCCCCGTTCTGCTCTCTCACGATATCTAACGACTACTACATTCGCTCAAAGGGAGTACCTGGCAGTAGGTGGCAGCACAATGCTCCTAATATGAGAAACGTATGTTTTTGGTGGTGTCCGTATACATCAGATCACATAGTGTTCGTATCCTTAAACACATTGTGTTAGAGTCAATAGAAATATTACGTTGTTCTTTTCTATAAAACGAAGCGGGTGTCTCTTGAAATTCTTCTCTGTACCCTCTTCTTCATCTGTCTCTACCAAAGAAAGATGGCAATTTTTTAAGATCGCCATTTCTGTACCTCTAAGTTAATTGTGAGTAATAATGATAATACTGGGTTAAAATGAGTTGTTATGTTATTGAAAATGTACCTTACCCATCATCAATTATCTGTAATAATTTTTTTTAATGTTGCAGCAGCTTAATTCCGCTGTTAAGCGAAAGTTAGGTGATGCGTCAATTACACGCAATCAGCGAGATACCACATGCATGACCGCATCCTTTATATTAGAAGCTGCAGTCTAAATTACTTTATGCACGAAGTGCGATTATTCTTGATGTACACTGCTAGAATCATCGGACTTCGTACATAAAACTAATTAGACTGTTGGTTCTAATAGGAAGGACGCAAATATGCGTATGGTAGTACGCTGATGGAGCAATTTCAATAAAATAATAACACATTTTAACCTAATATTAACATTATTATCGACAATTAACGTAGAGGTAATGGAATGACGTACTTAAGTTTATACAATGACGCGCAAAGAAACTGGTATAGGCTTGCGTTTTCAAATACAGAGATATGTAGACAGGCAGAATACGGCGAGTGTACCGTGAACATCAGGAATCCGGTAAAACTTCAAATCTCCGACATCGCTGCTGGCCGAAAAAGATCCTGCAAAAACGGGACCAGTGACGACTGAAGAGAATCGCTGAAAGTGACAGAAGCGCAACCCTTCCGAAAAATGCGGAGATTTCAATGCTGTGCTATCAACAAGTGTCGGCGTGCAACTATTAAACGAAACATCATCCATATGGGCTTTCGAAGCCGAAGGCCCACTCCTGTACCCATGATGACTGCAGGCCAGAAAGCATTATGCCTCGCCTGGGTCCGTCAACATGGACATGGGACTGTTGATGACTGGAAGCATGTTCCCTAATAGGACAAGTCACGTCTCAATTTGTATCGAGCGGATGGTATGGAGACAAACTCATGAATCCATTCACCCTGCTTGTCCACAGTGGACTATTCAAGCTGGTGGAGGCTGTGCAATGAGGTGGGGCGTGTGTAGTTGGAGTGATATGGGGCCCCTGATACGTCTAGATACGTCTCTGACAGGTGACACGTAATCATCCTGTATGATCAGCTGCATCCATTTATGTCCATTGTGCATTCCGACAGACTTGGGCAATTCCATCAGAACAATGCGACGTACCACAAATCTAGAATTTCCATAGAGTGGCTCCATCAAGACTCTTCTGAGTTTAGACACTGCCGATGGCCACCAGTATCCCAAGACATGAACATTATTGAGCATATCTGGGATGCCTTCCAGCGTACTGTTCAGAAGAGATCACCATCCCTTTGTACTCTTACGGCTGCGGTACAGTTTCAAATGAAAGTGCTTGCTCCACTAGCATTTCCGCGAGACGTGACACACATAATGCTGAAAATCAAGTTTACTTCATTTCAATAATCTTTACTTATAATATTTCGTAGACGATCGGGAACTAAGAATTACAATTAAATGGTATCTAGATTTTAATGCTATATGTAATCAGCAATACGACATGCATTATAAATAATGACTCACACGTTTTTATTAGCGTAGATATAATTAGTTTTACATTTCAGTGGCGTAGGTATTCGATCTGAACGGTTAAAAAAACGAAAAAAATATTTATAGAGAGGTGACACCTACCGGCGCTTACAACACCAGTGTACTACCGTTCATTTTTCTGTCTTTATGTATTTTCCCCTTCATGGGAAAGCCACGTGAAACATACATCTTTGAGAATTAAATCGACCGTGATTCGAACCCGACCCCCTGCATGTGGCAACTGAGAATTCGACCATATTGCTACGCTGAATGAATGTCGAATTAGAGACATTACTTTAGGATATTAAAGGCACTCCGGTAGTTTTGAATCGATTTCGTCGCGAATTTTTGAGAGTTGTATCTAACTGCTTTGGAAAATTTGTGTTTGAGTTCAGAACTTTACGCACCACAAACATAAAAATTTTTCTAAAATCTTGTAAGTAGAATCTCGTTTCAGTATATAGCTACATATGGTATAACTATATTATTTAAACACCTCAATGTTGGTTATTTAAGCCCCTCATTGCTGGAGCAGATTTTTTCTTGATGTCATGTCCTAGCTCACGACGTCTCCGTTCGCAAATAGCCTGCGGAAGGAACTGGTGGGAGGTAGGATGACCGGCGGGGCGCTGCGGGTGCACGCGGCGCTCCACCTCAGTTCCGGCTGCACAGCACTCGCGTACTGAGCTCATACCACTGTCAGCCGCTTTGCTCACCAGTTCAGTGTTTGTTAAAAACTATTTTCTGTGAGTAATATAATTTTTGAGACGGAAACATTTCATGAGTGAACCCGGTCTCAGAATAGACTGGATGGGGGGTTTGCCCATTAGGTTTGCGTGGTAAGTCGTTCGTTCAGTCATTGTAATTCTGTAAGCAGTGATAGAGCGAGCCTTTGATCTTATTTTGATTCGAATGTGCACTAGAATAATACGGAATTCGGTAGCCTTAACAGTATCACTATTTCTGATCCTGTGTGTGTTTACAGTTAATCGGAATTGTCAAAATTATCCGTCACGGTTAGACTTGTACATGACAGAACGCAGTGCTCCTAATATCGTTTTCATTTAACTTCAGATGCCATTGAGCTGTTCTGTTAATGTTCAGCATACAGGAATGATTGGATGGATTTAGCAGAAAATCTTCCAGCTACTTGTCCATTGATTCCCATCTAAATTCGAAGTGTACCTCAACACTAGCCGTATCTAAAGGTAAGAATTTTTTCTGAATTCGAGAAAATTGTGTTATATCTGAAATCCGTCCATATCTTCACAGCTTCAAATTGGTCTAATCTAATTAACTTTTCTAATCGACATCATATTTACCGTTGACTGTGGACAATATTTATTTCACTGTTGCAGTTTCGACCTTCGGGCCATTTTCAAGTGGTGCACCAAAAGATTTCGCTTCAGCATGTGTTAGACTTTAAATTCTTCTGACATGTATACATGTTATATTTTGACTAAAGTTCAGTCTTGATCACATCATGTATGTTTTAATGATAAAACATACATGATGTGATCAAGACTGAACTTTAGTCAAAATATAACAATTAATTGATCACTGCTTTCCAAAAATGTTTACCAAAAATGTATACATGTCATCCTCAAAACCACTCCTTTTGCTGTAGAAATACCACAACAATAGCTGAGTGTGAAGCTCTGTACGGCGTGAAATTGAGGCATTTCACCCTTTTCACGAAGCACAGAGCTACGCAACAGTCTGACTTTACTGTATTTCTACAGTGATAAGACTTATTTTTGACGATGACATGTATACATGTTAGATGATTTTTAAGTCTGACTGTGCTGAAGCGAAATCTTTTGCAGTACCACTTGAAAATGACCAGAAGAGCGAAATGGCTATAGTGAATTAAATATTTTCTGCGGTCAACGGCCAATATGATGTCCAACACAAAATTCTCTATAACTGAGAACCCCAAAGATGAGAAGCTACTCAGTGACCTCGGCATGCTCCAGTATACTTTTGTTCATTTTCAATATTCTACTATTCTGCTTTCTGCGATAGCACTTACGTAGTTTTCTGTCAAAATTTTGTCTTTCAGTTAGCTAGGATTGTATTCTGAGGAAGTACTTCAGGTATTACAGGTGAAACAGGTTAGCTGAAGGTACATGTGGCAAAAAGAAAAGCGTTTCTCAATTACGTAGCAATGATCCCTTTTACGTGCTGTCTCACTACAGAGTAGTTAACTGTCCCTTTCATGATTTACTCTCATCTGACATGCCTTTCCATCTCAAATGATGATTACTTTGCATTTTACGGGTGTTGAAAGATCATTCTTCCTGGGCAAATTTCTTTGCTTTGGAGACTTCAGGTGTACATGTTAGGTATTACTTAGATGTTGACGTGGGCTGAATCAGAGTGTGAGCAGCACATTCTTTCTCGTCTTCTATTTCATTATGTAAGTGCTATATGCATAGCATGCTGTGAGTGCGATTCTAATCGTGTGGCCTGTTTTTGCGTCTTTTAGAATTCCTCTCGGTTGTGGCAACAAGATCGAAACTGAAGCAGTAAATATTTTAAATTAATAACTTTACAGTAAACTGCGACCATGATGTCATTTAATAAAAACAAGAAAAAATACCGTTCCTGATTCCTTTTTTAACTACTGCTTCGCTTTCGTGCTTCTGACTACTTAAACTGCTGTTGGGTTTCTGTACAAGCTATAGATAATTTATTGCCCCCTTATTTTAATTTCGCTACTTTATGAATTTCAAAGTGTGTATTGTAGTCAATTTTGTCTAAAGACTCCTCCAAATCCACAGATAATACAATTATCGGTTTACCTTCCTTTGGTTTATGTTATAAGTCGTAGTCTAAGCAATGTTTCACTCGTTCCTACATTTTTTCCAGAATCAGATCCGACTCTCCCAAGGTCGGCGTCTGTCGAGCTTGAGATTGCTCAGGCAGTACGAAATGAACTGGTAGTACGGCGATGTTATTCGCCTCTGAGCAAGTGTCTTTTTAGGCGGTGGGCTTATTACCGTTATTTGACTAACGCGTTTATGTCGTCTGTCTCATGTACCCTATTTACAAGTGGGAGCAGATCAGTCGTGCTTGATTTCCCCAAGTCCGCAAAAATTCTTTGCCTCGTTTCAGCTTAGGTATGTCAGTGTGTTGTCGTATTGTTGTTGCAATATCACATCCCCCATCACATCTTCATCTTCTTTCTCAGCCTGTCCCGTTAATACTGTCTTCGTGTAAGTTCCCATTGTGTAGCCTTCCAGATTAAGCCCTTAGCGTCTTATTTAGTACTAGCTTGCTCTCTGAACTCTTCGTATGCACACAACTGTAACTTTTTCCCCAAAGTTTTCTTTAATTTTCCTGTAAGTGGTATCTATCTTTCCCATAAAAATGAATGCTACTACAGCTTAGCGTATTTTCCCTATCAATCCCCACGTCGCCTGTTTTACACTAGATGTCAAAATCAAATGGCTCTGAGCACTATGGGACTTAACAGCTGAGGTCATCAGTCCCCTAGAATTTAGAACTACTTAAACCTACCTAACCTAAGGACATCACACACATGCATGCCCGAGGCAGGATTCGAACCTGCGACGTAGCGGTCGCGCGGTTCCAGACTGTAGCCCCTAGAACCGCTCGGCCACCCCGGCCGGCCACTGGATGTCAGATTAATATTTCAGTCACCAATGTATACTACTAGTTGTTTCATTCTCTGCCTTATTGCGTTTCCTGCTTAATTAATTAATCAATTAATCAATCAATTAATATCAGTACATCGTGTTCTTCCAAGGTTTTTTTCTGGATCTTGTTACACTTCCTGTTTGATCCTCTTGTGCCTAAGTATTTCATTTCTCAAGGCTAGCGATTCCTCTGGTGTTCTATGCCTTTACCATGTCAATAACTGAATAATATATTCTTTGAAAATTTCAACCTTCTCCAGTTTATTGATATAGAATTTTTTCAATTTCGTATTTTTCTGAAATTGATTCAGCTTTAAAGTATAGTCCTTAAAGCAATAATTATGGTCAGAGTCCACTTCTGCTTGTGAAAAGTTATTACTGCTTTAAAACTGATTTCTAAACCTTTCTTAATATTAAACAATCAATCTCAAAAGTTTCGGTACCTTACGGTCTTTTCCACGGATGCATGTATCCATAACCAAATGTTTCAAAGACTGAATTGTGCTCTATGCACAAACTGTCTTTCCCTTTACGCTTTTCCGTCGTGTCATGTAGTGCCAATATGTTTATTAACTGAATATAAGATACTGTGGAAATCAGGGTCTGGATGGTGTGAGTGGATCACATCAGGGCATATTTATTATGGGTAATTCGCCGGTTATGGTGGTAGGGAAACGAGAAACATCCTTCAGTACCTCAGTTACCCGAAGAGCTGGTTACCTATTTGTGACCGAAGTGAAAAAGTTCACAAATAGTTTAGAAAGCATATTAATGTTATGATTGGTGCAAATCAGAAGATGCAGGATAACAAAATTTGAACATTCAGGCTGAATGGCTATTGTGAATATCCGCGCAACAGAACGGAGAGCATTCACGCACATCTAGTGGGCAAGAGAATTGCTCTGTGGAGTCTAGGTCGAATTCGACCCACAACCATCAAGACGACTGGATCCGTTTGCATTGGGTTATGAAATGAAGGTTCAGTTTTATGGAATTGTGATTTCAGAAAGATCATAGAGTGCCTCGAAGTGTTAAAGGGCAATCGCTAAGCACAAATTAGCAAACTCCGTTTTTTTGTGTGGACCGTGACCTTTTTGAATAACTAAAATCCGCCCCTGGCGTATTATACCAGTCGTGATCGGGACCTGATCGTTGGGAGCGAATGATTTGTGCAATATTGTGGGAGCATTCTATTTCACAGGCAATCCAGATGTAAATTTTCCATTGGCAGGGTACATAACATGAACTGACTGTTGAGAGTGACTGACCTTACGTCTGAATGTCATAAATCTGTCAGACGCGATTTGGCACTCAATTTGTATCCTAACAGTGACTATGTTGGACTTTTCATTCGAATTCTCTTTCTCATTTAGTAGGTTGTGATATCTGAAACTAGAAAAACAATTGATGCACAATTTAGATACGTTTAGTGGTCCAAGTTCTGCTATAGTTTCTCCAATGGACGAGACATTATCCGATTTTTAGCAGAGTAGGCCTATGTCCAGCAGCAGACCACGGAAAGGTGAGAGGACAGTTTTCTGTAGACACGAAAACACGGCACTGACATACAGTCTGTTAGTGTTGGTGGAAATAGTATTGTGTAAACGTTTTCATTTTTGTTTCAACTGCAAATATTATTATTTTCGTGTTAAGTTCTCTCAAAACAATACAGAAAGAGAAATGTGTATACCAAGGTGCAAAAGTAAGTGGACAGTTTTATCAAGATTGTAAGCGAATCTCAACAGTAAGGCTTAGATTTGATTTATAGTAAAAGGATGGAGCAGACTATATGTCGTTAACTGACAAAGTGGCCATATGCAGTAGTATAAAAATGTGATATCAGGAAGAATAACGAAAATTGTCTCAATTGCAGTGGCGATATTTTAAGCATAGAGTAAGGAAAGTATTGTACTATGTGACGAGCTGTAAATATGCCACAGAGATGTCACTAAAATGTCCAAATTTCCACAGCAAGTAAGCAATGTTAGAACACTTTTGCACAAGTGCAGCTCATCGATGAATATTTCCGTATTTACTTCGACATAAATAGAAGACGTGAAATGAACTTGCTTTCTTTTACTTTACAGCCCGTCAGTATAAAGCAGAGGTAAATTTGCACTTAAAGTCATATAAAGTCTTTCCATTGTAATCTCTCCACCACTGCAGTAACAACATATTTTATTAGCTCCACAATACGTTTTACTACAGAAACAGCATTACCTGTAGGTATCTATGCATAATTTGTAATATAGCCTGAAGACGTAGTGGCATGAGCGTTATTATTATTATCATCATTATCAATATTTTTACTATTATTATTATTATTATTCCTTTCCTTCTGAATGTATTTTGTCACATCGTTATGATTTGTGGCTGGAAAGTGTATTGGAGATATTGCCTGCGTCATCCTTCCATTTATAATTTACCTAGCAATCAGTGTTTCAAAATGCTGCCAAAACGGGAAAATGAGACTCAGTAACCGTATGTGCTTGCAGCACTATCGTTGTACCATGCGTTGGATTGTGCAACGCACTCACGCTCGCATCTCTTAATTAATCAGGATAGTTAAATACGTTCATAAATTCAGAATACTCCGTTACACGTAGCGACCGTAGGGGACAGGAAAATAGTTATCTTCGCTCTCAGGCTTCCATTCAGACATCGTTAAATTTAAATTCTTGGCGAGAGCTAGAAAATGTGAGCCGCCCGCGACAAAAGTGCCTAGCGCGTTACAATGGAATCGCCGTGGCGGAATGGCATAGTGGGAACTGGACTTATAGGTGAAGACATCAAAATTAATAACTAGATAGAAAATTTTAGGGACATTAGTTACAAAGAGGGAGCGGTTACATGTGTGAAAGAACGAAAAAAACCGAGAGTAAATATGTTGACGAAGAGGAAGTAAAGTTTCCAGTAATGGATCGAAAGCGTGAAATTAATACAAGGACAGAAACTGAAGGGAGTCAAAACAAAGACATCAGTGAACTAATGCCAATATGTTAGTATTGAGATGTGAAATAAAAGGTAAAGTAGATGCATTGAGATTCTAGCTTCAGTCATAGAAGAGTGATTTAGTGTTGTTGTTGTTGTTGTTGTTGTTGTTGTTGTCTTCAGTCCTGAGACTGGCCTGATACAGCTCTCCACGCTACTCTATCCTGTGCGAGCTTCATCTCCCAGTACTTACTGCAACCTACATTCTTCAGAATCTGCTTAGTGTATTCATCTCTTGGTCTCCCTCTACGATTTTTACCCTCCACGCTGCCCTCCAATGCTAAATTTGTGATCACTTCATGCCTCAGAACATTTCCTACCAACCGGTCCCTTCTTTTTGTGAAGTTGTGCCACAAACTCCTCTTCTCCCCAATTATATTCAAAACCTCCTAATTAGTTATGTGATCCACCCATCTAATCTTCAGCATTCTTCTGTAGCACCACATTTCAAAAGCTTCTATTCTCTTCTTGACCGAACTATTTGTTGTCCATGTTTCACTTCCATACATGGCTACACTGCATACAAACGCTTTCAAAAACGACTTCCTGACACTTATATCTATACTCGATGTTAACAAATTTCTCTCCTTCAGAAACGTTTTCCTTGCCATTGCCAGTATACATTTTATATCCTCTCTACTTCTACCGTCATCAGTTATTTTGCTCCTCAAATAGCAAAACTCCTTTACTACTTTAAGAGTCACATTTCCTATTCTAATTCCCTCAGCATCACCAGACTTAATTCGACTACTTTCCATTATCCTCGTTTTGCTTTTGTTGATGTTTATCTTATATCCTCCTTTCAAGACACTGTCCATTCCGTTCAAACGCTCTTCCAAGTCCTTTCCTGTCTCTGACAGAATTACAATGTCATCGGCGAACCTCAACCTTTTTATTTCTTCTCCATGGATTTTAATACCTACTCCGAACTTTTCTTTTGTTTCCTATACTGATTCCTCAATATACATATTGAATAACATCGGGGACAGGCTACAACCCTGTCTCACTCTTTTCCCAACCCCTGCTTCCCTTTCATGCCCTTCGACTCTTATAACTGCCATCTGGTTTCTGTACAAATTGTAAATAGCATTTCACTCCCTGTATTTTACCCCTGCCATCTTTAGAATTTGAAAGAGAGTATTCCAGTCAACATTGTCAAAAGCTTTCTCTATGTCTACAAATGCTAGAAACGTAGGTTTGCCTTTCCTTAATCTATTTTCTAAGATAAGTCGTAGGGTCAGTATTGCCTCACGTGTTCCATCATTTCCGCCGAATCCAAACTGATCTTCCCCGAGGTCGGCGTCTACCAGTTTTTTCATTCGTCTGTAAAGAATACGCGTTAGTATTTTGCAGCTGTGACTTATTAAACTGATAGTTCGGTTTAGTCAGGGCTGGCTCTCCCAAGGCCGTCAGTAGTTACAATGGAATGTTGTCTACTCCCAGGGCCTTGTTTCGGCTCAGGTCTTTCAGTGATCTGTCAAACTGTTCACGCAGTATCATTTCTCGAATTTCATCTTCATCTACATCCTCTTCCATTTCCATAATATTGTCTTCAAGTACATCGCCCTTGCTTAGACCCTCTATACACTCCTTCCACCTTTCTGCTTTCCCTTCTTTGCTTAGAACTGGTTCTCCATCTGAGCTCTTGATATTCATACAAGTGGTTCTCTTTTCTACAATGATATCTTCAATTTTCCTGTAGGTGGTATCTATCCTACTCCTAGTGAGATAAGCCTCTACATCCTTACATTTGTCCTCTAGCCATCCCTGCTTAGCCATTTTTCACTTCCTGTCGATACCATTTTTGAGACGTTTGTATTCCTTTTTGCCTGCATCATTTACTGCGTTTTTATATTTTCTCCTTTCATCAATTAACTTCAATATTTCTTCTGTTACCCAAGGATTTCTACTAGCCCTCGTCTTTTAACCTACTTGATCTTCTGCTGCCTTCACTACTTCATCTCTCAGAGATACCCTCTCTTCATCTACTGTATTTCTTTCCCCCATTCCTGTCAATTGTTCACTTATGCTCTCCATGAAACTCTGTACAACCTCTGGTTCTTTCAGTTAATCCAGGTCCTATCTCCTTAAATTCCCACCTTTTTGCAGTTTTTTCAGTTTTAATCTACAGCTCATAACCAATAGATTGTGGTCAGAGTCCACATCTGCTCCTGGAAATGTCTTGCAATTTAAAACCTGGTTCCTAAATCCCTGTCTTACAATTATATAATCTATCTGATACCTTCTAGTATCTCCAGGATTCTTCCATGTATACAAATTTCTTTTATGATTCTTGAACCAAGTGTTCGCTATGATTTAGTTATGCTCTGTGCAAAATTCTACCAGACGGTTTCCTCTTTCATTTCTCTCCCTCAATCCATATTCACCCACTTTCTTTCCTTCTCTCCCTTTTCCTACTCTCGAATTCCAGTCACCCATGACTATTAAATTTTCGTCTCCTTTCACTACCTGAATAATTTATTTTATCTCATCATACATTTCATCAATTTCTTCGTCATCTGCAGAGCCAGTTGGCATATAAACTTGAACCACCATAGTAGGCATGGGCTTCGTGTCTGTCTTGGCCACAATAATGCGTCCACTATGCTGTTTGTAGTAATTTACCCGCACTCCTATTTTTTTATTCATTATGAAACCTACTCCTGCATTACCCCTATTTGATTTTGTATTTATAACCCTGTTTTCACCTGACCAAAAGTCTTGTTCCTCCTGCCAACAAACTTCACTAAATCACACTATATCTAACTTTAACTTATCCATTTCCCTTTTTAAATTTTCTAACCTACCTGCCCGATTATGGGATCTGACATTCCACGCTCCGATCCGTAGAACGCCAGTTTTCTTTCCCCTGATAACGACGTCCTCTTGAGTAGTCCCCTCCCGGGGATCCGAATGGGGGACTATTGTACCTCCGGAATACACTCCTGGAAATGGAAAAAAGAACACATTCACACCGGTGTGTCAGACCCACCATACTTGCTCCGGACACTGCGAGAGGGCTGTACAAGCAATGATCACACGTACGGCACAGCGGACACACCAGGAATCGCGGTGTTGGCCGTCGAATGGCGCTAGCTGCGCAGCATTTGTGCACCGCCGC